>NC_053493.1:371549612-371562112 GCF_905171775.1 Rana temporaria | reverse complement strand
TTCTGGGACTTTTTTTTGGGCGGATTTGGACGTTTTTCTGCTTTTAATATTGGTGACCCTAGACCTGTCCAAAATCGCGGTAAAAAACGCTGCAAAAATCACGGAAAATCGGCGTTAAAAAAACGCTGCAAATATCGCGGTAAAAAAACGCCGCTAAATCGCGGCAAAACGATATGCTCAGGTGTGAATGCAACCTAAGAGGCAGGCATGGAAATTCCCACAGAAAATGTCAGATGGGGCCTTTACACGGTCGGAAAAACTGGTGTAGGAGTTATCTACATACAGATGATAAACCTGTGGTTATATGAGGTCCCAAATGACTTCCCACTTGACCTATGTAGTCTGAGCATTCAGGGGGATGCAGCTGGGTGTCCTTCCCTTCGTACACCATGAAGGCACGTAGGTGTACCCTGTGGCTTGGTCACTTAATTCATAAACTTTCACCCCATAGCGGGCCCTTTTTCTGGAGATAAATTGCCTGAAGCCCAGCCTGCCAGTAAATCTGACAAGTGACTCATCCACACATATATGTTGGTCTGGGGTAAATAACTGGTGGAATTTTTCAGAAAAATTATTTAGAAGTGTGCAAATTTTTTAAAGATTGTCATATGTTGAAGTTAGTGTGAAACGCGTCAGCTGTCCTAGGTTCAGTTGCTGTGACTTGTAGTGCCTGTTTCCAGTTTTTTACATTAAAGTTACGTTGGATTGGAGTGCGGCTGTCCTGATCATCTTTTGTTCTTATTGGGTAATTTTGGGGAGGGCACTGGATATTGTTGTTATAATGTAGGAACCTAATTTTCATTAAATATCTGGTTCTGTGCATTACTGTGGAGAAGATCAGCATGTTGTGGATGGGGTGGGTTGACCAATACGAACGTAACAATTTTTTTTGGTGAGTCCCATACTGAATGTGAGGCCCAAAATTCTCAGGGCCAGATTCTCGTAGGAGCGTGTATTTGTGCGGCAGCGTAACGTATCCGATTTACGTTACACCTCCGCAACTTAGACGTACAAGTGATGTATTCTCAAAGCACTTGCTCCGTAAGTTGCGGCGGCGTAGCGTAAATCGACCGGCGTAAGCCCGCCTAATTCAAATGTGGGACAGGGGGGCGTGTTTTATGTTAATCTACTGTGACCCGACTTGATTGATGTTTTTCACGAACGGCGCATGCGCCGTCCGTGGAAATCTCCCAGTGTGCATTGCTCCTAATACGCTGCAAGGGCGTATTGGTTTTGACGTGGACGTAAATTACGTCCAGCCCCATTCACGGACGAGTTACGCAAACGACGCAAAATTTTCAAATTTCATTGCGGGAACGACGGCCATACTTAACATTGTTACGCCGCACTTACGCCACCATATAGCAGGGGTAACTATACGCCGGGAAAAGCCTAACGTAAACGGTGTAAATGTACTGCGTTGGCCGGGCGTACATACGTTCGTGAATTTGCGTATCTTGCTGATTTACATATTTCGAAGTGTAAATCAGCATACACGCCCCTAGCGGTCAGCGTAAAAATGCAGTTATGATCCGACGGCGTAAGAGACTTACGCCTGTCGGATCTAAGGGAAATCTATGCGTAACTGATTCTAAGAATCAGGCGCATAGATACGACGGCGCGACTCAGAGATACGACAGCGTATCTGGAGATGCGCCGTCGTATCTCCACTGAGAATCTGGCCCTCAGTCTTCACCTGGACTACTGGCTGAGCAGTGAAAGAAGGGATGTTGGCTGATCCTGAGTTAGGAGGAAGCCACAAGGGGTTCTGAAGGGAATAGGGAAGTCTGGCATGGGTCCTAACCCTTTGTGGCTGAGGTGACACTCCACTAGTAATTGGCCTTTCTTGCAGAGGTGCTGCACTGCTAGTGTATGGCACTGCAGTGCTGCTGGATGCCACTGCCTCTTTCTCACCAGAACGCCTTCTTTTGGCGCACAGACTATTTTCCTGTTCTGAGTCTGTCAGTGTCCCACTGCTTAGGACTGTCTCGTAATTGACATCAGAGTCAGAATCTGAAGAGGAATCTGATACAGAGGAGGTGTGTTACTGGCCAGCTCACCAGGTGAAAACAGAGAGGAAAAAGAAAACGAATGCAGCCACCACATCTAATGATTGGTAAGGTGTGTTGGGTTTAATACCGCTATAAGGCCCAGATGATCTCAAGTTACTTTTTACTGAAGCTCACACTCATGGATCACTTGATTTAAATTCTGAGTATGAAGAACAATATTTTTTTCCACTATGGTTTTTGTTCTGTAGAAAAGGAAAGCAATAAATACAAGTTAAGCCCCTTTCAGGATATTAAAGAATATAAAACAGGCTAGCCTACTGTGAAATATTTTCCTCATATGGAAGCAACAAAATTGTTTTCTACCGCAAAATAATTCTAAGAACTTCCAGCCCATTCCATTGACAAAATTATCTGAATAACAATTTTCTTATTCTGCAGGAACTGGGAAAAGATGCTACAGTCTAGAATGCTGACCTAAAATGCTTATAACTAACACAAAAAAGTATAGCCCACAAGCATGCCATATGACTTATTGTGTGTCACTTTACAATAACTTTAATTTTTGATAAGAGATGTTAAACCACCTAAAGCTGGCATGTAGGCAGGTGCAGCCTATTTTCTCCACTGCAGGTGGCGCTCATCCGCAGCAGTAATTTAGGGAGGAAGTAGAGAGGAACCTAGTTCCACTATGGTTTACTTGGTCACAGGTAGGCAGCTAACCGATTGGATGCTAGCGACCCCCTGTGACCCTGGTGGCCATCTTGGGACAGGCAGAGTCTGGCTCTTGGGTTTGGTCTGGCTAGAGTAGAGCCAGGTCACCTGTCTGACGGGGACAGTACTTAGCATCAGGGAAAGGTTCCAGTGGAGTAGGGAAAGCTCAGGGAGATGCCATTCTTTCTGGAAGCCTCCCCAAATTGGTTACAGACCAGCCAGGCCGCATTCCACTCCTTGAGAGAGATGCTTCTGGCACCTCAGTCTCAGTCTATGGTTTCCTTGCTGTTACAGCTTGTGAGTGTTCCTGGTTAGGTTGCTTACCTGCCGGGTTTGTGGTGTATTGCTGGCCTTCTGTTGCAATATATTCCTGAGGTGAAAAAACACCTTGCAGTCACCGGTCCCCCCCCAAGCCCCTGTTTTATTTACCTGAGCCCCGAATATACATGGGTGCGATCCCGCATTGCTTTCCCCCTGGTCTCGTTGGCTCTTCATTGGATAGATTGATAGCAGCGCAGCCATTGGCTCCGCTGCTGTGAATCAAATACAATGACTTGGCCGCCAGGGGTCGAGTCATACAATTGCCATCTATGGACGTCGATTGTATGGCACAAGAGCACGCCCGCAAGCTAACCCCCTTGGGAGAGAGATTCCCAGAGGGGGTTAGCTCTTGTGGGGAGGAGCCACGAGAGCCACCGTGGGACCCCAGAAGAGGATGACCGGGGCCACTCTGTGCCAAATGAACTGCACAGTGGAGGTAAGTTTGACATGTTTGTTTTTAAAAAATAAAGAAAAAATAAACCTTTACAACCCCTTTAAGCATCTGTGAACCCACCTTTCATGCCCCAAATAGGTGAAACTGTGCCAGATTCCTAAATAAAAGGATTAACAATCATTATTGTTTGGACTGAAAATAGATGTCTAATATAGGACTTTAGAGTGGCCTTGGATAACCTACCTGCTCAACACCATTTACACTCTAATTAGTAGTGTTGCTCACGAATATTCGCATTGCGAATATTCGACTCGAATATAGCATATTCGAGAAATCGCGCTATATTTCGAAATTCGCGGTGAATATTCGCAATTCCGAATATTCGATTTTTTACAATTTTTTTTTTTAATCAGATCACATCCTAGATTTCTCCATCGACTTCTAAAAGCATTGCTGGTATCATTAGAGACCCTGGGCCGAGTAGCTGAAGCGTTCATTGAATTTTCCAGAAAGATCGCAATGCGATTATTCGGCAAACGCAATATCGCGCGATTATTTTCCTCGCCCCGATCTTCCGCATCAGAGCGATTTTTACAGTTTCATTTTTAAAACAGATCACATCCTAGTGATCTCCATAGACGTCTGAAAGCATTGCTGGTATGATTAGAGCCATTGGGCCGAGTAGCTGAAGCGATCATTTTATATTGCCGAATATTCGCAATGCGAATATTCGGCAATAGGAATATTGCGCGATTATTTGCTCCGCCCTTTTGCATCAGAGCCAATCAGAGTTCTCCTTCCACACTCGTCACAGGTTAGCAACCAATAGGAACCTGCCTGCATGGACATTATATAAGCTCACTCCCAGCACCATTTCATTGCAGATTCAGAAGCTGGCTATAGAGTGTGGAGGCTGTTTCTGTGTTCCTGGTTTCCTGTGTCTTTGTTCTTGATTGATTTAGATCATCACCAGCATTGCTATTTAGTGATTCCAGTGGATCTTTTCCAGTATATCAACTGCTTTTTTCAAAGCAATAGACCCAAGAGCTTTTTTCAAAGCTACGTTTTGTGCTGTTTTGTGCTGTTTTTTTCATTTGTGTTACTGTTTGATCCTGCAATCCTCCCTGTTCAGTTATATTTGCAAGAGATTTCAGAACACATTTTGCTGAGCTTTATAAAAGAGCTTTTCTAAAAGCTAAGTTTTGTTCATCTTGTGTTACTGTTAGATCTTGCAGGTTCGCTGTTCAGTGATATTTGATAGGCATCTCAGTTCAAATTTTGTTTAGTTTTCCCTAAAGAGCTTTTATAAAAGCTAAGTTTTGTGTTCAGTTTAGTTAAATTTTGTGTAGTAAGTGTACACACTGTTAGTGTACATTTATTTCATCTAGCTTAGCTTAGTGTGTGTTTAGTGTCTGTGTTTTGTGTTTAAAAAAAAAAAAAAAAAAAAAAGTTAGTGTTTGTTTAGTGCTTTTTTTTTTTTCTTTAATTTTGTAGTCCTTGTCTGGTGTACTACTTTTCTTATAGTTTAGTAGCTGTCTGTGTACGTCTTTGTCTGCGTGCCTGTCTTGTAAAAAAAACACAAAAACACATTTTGTTCACATTTTCCCCCCCCAATAAAGTTTACCCCCCCCCACACACATATCAGCAATAATGAGCGGCATCCGTGGCCGTGGCAGCAGGGGTAGGGGAGTTACTCCCAGTGCTGGATCGCTGCCAGCACGGGGTACCTCTCGTGCCCCTACTAGTGGTAGAGGATCGGGTGCAAGGGGAGTACGCCTGATCCGGGAGTTCTTCCCATCGGGCAGCCGCCCGATATTGCCATCTCAGGCTCAAGTAGTGGTGGACTACATGGGGCACAGCAGTGCCACTGAGTCGTCGGTCCCGACTCACAGTAGTACCACCATTACACCGTTGCCTGTACTCCCCCCCCCCAGCCCCCAAGAGTCCAGCATCTTACTGTTCGACAGCGACAGTGATAGGGATCTCTTGGGGGAGGCCATGCATCAGGCAGACCTCCAGCTCTGTCCTGATGGTCAGGACCTTTTTGAAGGGATGGATGAGGAGGATGGGATACCTGCTGGCAGTATCCCAGAGACATCCCTTCAAACTGGTGCTGCTGTTTTGGTGCAGGAAACAGCAGCACCTAGTCAGACCCAGGCGTGGGTGAGGGGACAGCGGAGCCAGGCTAGAGGCTCCATGTCACGTGGTTCCCTCAGACCAACACATCTCAGCCCTTGGTCTGACATCTCTGGGGGCGAAGAGGGTGACCCATCATGGTTGCCATCTGACGCGTCGGCTCACTACGTCAGTGACGACGGGGAAGGTAGGCACCCTGGTGAAACGGTGCGCCAGGTCACCACCAGGGAGACCATCGTCAGGGTCTCCACTGGTGATGGCAGCAGGAGGTGTCAGGAGGAGGAGCAGCAGCAGCAGCAGCAGCAGGCAGCTCCACCTGTGCGCACCGAATCCCAGCAGGTGCAAGTAAGCGTCACCCCATCTGACAGGAGGGCGGTGCTGAAGTCACCTGTCTGGAATTTCTTTACCCTGGTGGCAGACAACCCTACCGTGGCCATCTGCCGGATTTGTAAAGTGAGGGTGAAGAGAGGGAAGTGTTTGGCTCGGGTGGGTACCACAGCCCTGAACCAGCACCTGAGGATAAACCACTGGGCAATGTATGACGAGATGAAGCGTGGTGGTGGTAGCAGCGCCACCACCACAAGTGAGCAGGGTACAGCAGCCCCTGCCACATCTTCATCTGTTTCCAGCAGGTCATGCCCCCCCGCTCCCTCTAGTAGAGGTACTGGTACCGGCAGCCAGACCTCTACTTCCACAGCACCCTCCACGTCTGTGTCCCGCACTGCCGTCCGGCGCCAGGCGTCGATTTCAGACGCCTTTGACCGCACCACTCCCTTCCCCCCTGGAGACCGACGTGTGCGTTCCCTCAATGGGCTCCTGGCAAGGGTTATTGCCCAACATCTGCTGCCCTTCAACATAGTTGACAGCAACCCCTTCAGGCAGATGTTGGAGCAGGCCCAACCCCAATGGCGTGTCCCCAGCCGCCATTTCTTTGCCAGGACTGGTGTCCCTGCCCTACACCAGCACATTGTGCAGAATGTAACCCTGTCGCTGGATCACGCTGTCAGCGACAGGGTTCATCTGACAATGGATGGCTGGACCAGCAGGCATGGGCAGGGACGCTACATCAGCTTCACGGCCCATTGGGTTTCCCTCCGAGGCGTCGGTGAGGGATCGTCGGCAACCGATCTTGTGGTGCCGCCCCGGGGTGTCCAGGGGAGAACTGCTGGTCTCCCTCAAGCCACTGTCTCCGCAGCTGCTGAGCCTCCCAGCAAGCGCCCCCGTAGCTACTCAAGTGTGGGGCACGTGCGCTGTCAGGCCGTGCTCCAGCTTGTTAGTTTAGGGGACCGGAGACACACTGCAGAAGAAGTGCTGAAAGCACTTCAAGCTCAGGTCCAGAAGTGGCTGACACCCCGAAGGCTCCAGCCAGGTATGGTTGTCTGTGATAACGGCAGCAACCTACTCGCCGCCCTCCATGCTGGCAGTCTGACGCACGTGCCCTGTCTGGCACATGTCCTCAACCTGGTGGTGCAGAAGTTCCTGCGCACTTATCCAGGGTTGAGTGACATTGTGGCAAAGGCGCGTAGGATTGCCAGCCACTTCAGGCGCTCCCCAACCGCTACCGCGTCCCTGTCCAAATTGCAGCGGAAGTACAATCTGCCCCTTCACAGGCTGATTGTGGACAGTGTGACGCGGTGGAACTCCACCCTCCACATGCTGAAGAGGTTGTGGGAGCAGCAAAGGGCGGTGAGGGAGTACCTGATGGAACTAGGCACTGAGAGGGCTTCACCACAACTCCCTTTCATCGCCTGTGCGCAGTGGGGGCAGATAAACCAGGTCTGCCAAGTGTTGTCCTCCTTCGAGCAGGCGACCAAGATGGTCAGCAGTGAGCAAATTGGCCTCAATAGCGTGCTGCCAATACTGTTCATGCTGGAGAGGACACTAGATCGCCTGCTCGAGGCTGGGGAGAGTGCCTTGGTGGAGCAGGAGGAGTCAGCAATGCTCCACCGAGACCAGGGCCAGGACCAGGAGGAGGAGGAGGAGGAGGAGGATGATGATGAAGAGGAGGAGGAGGTGGTTGCTGGTGTCGTCCCGGAGTCAGGGCCTGGTCAGGAGGGAGAGCCGGTGTTGGGGGCACCGATAGTCCGGGGGTTGGGCATGTCTGAGTTTGACCAGCAGCGCCTCAGGGAAGAAGAGTCGCACCTCATTCACCTGGCCAGCATTGAGGAGTCACAGCGGGCTGTGCTCTTCCCCATGGCTGCCCACATGCTGAGATGCCTCAGGAGGGACCCCCGGGTTAAGACCATCAAGACGAGGGATGATTTCTGGATGGCCACCCTTTTGGATCCCAGGTGCAAGGGGAAACTGGAGCAGTTCATCCCAGCCAGCCGGAGGCAGCACCGGATGGAGGAACTGCAGGCAGCCATTGTCAGACGGTTGGAGCAGGCAACTCCCCGGCCTCCAGTTGTCCCCCCTCATCTCACCCAGCAGGTGGCTGCACCCAGCTGCAGCCGAGCAGGGGACCTAATGGAAGAGATGAGGATGTTCTTCCAAACCGAGCGACCCAGTACCACCACCAGCAGCAGCAGCAGCAGTCACCACCAGTGGCTGGCCCACATGGTGGCAGACTACATGGCGTCCGTCGGTGCTTCTGACAGTATGAGCACCGACGACCCCATGGAGTACTGGGTTGCCAGATTGGACACCTGCCGCGAGCTCGCTCAGTATGCGCTGGAGTTATTGTCTTGCCCCCCCTCCAGCGTACTATCTGAGCGGACATTCAGCGCGGCAGGTGGGGTGGTCACGGACAAGAGGACCCGTCTGTCCACAGACTCCGTGGACAGACTCACATTCATAAAGATGAATGAGTCCTGGATCGGCGGTGACTTTCTGGCACCCGTCGTCGGTTCAGGGCGCTGAAGGGTCCCTTGCCATGCATTCCCTGATGAAGCCCCGGACCTGATGTATTTACAGTGCTGAATATAACTATTTCAACATCAGAGAAAATCAATGTTAATATTTGGTACAGTAGGCTTTCTTTGCAATTACAGCGGTCAAACATTTCTTGTAGTTTTACACCAGCTTTGCACACACTGGAGGAGGGATTTTGGCCCACTCCTCCACACAGATCTTCTCTACATCAGTCATGTTTCTGGGCTATCGCTGAGAAACACGGAGTTTGAGCTCCCTCCAAAGATTCTCTATTGGGTTTAGGTCTGGAGACTGGCTAGGCCACGCCAGAACCTTGATATGCTCCTTACAGAGCCAATCCTTGGTTATCCTGGCTGTGTGCTTTGGGTCATTCTCATGTTGGAAGACCCAGCCTCGACCCATCTTCAAAGCTCTAACTCAGGGAAGGAGGTTGTTGCCCAAAATCTTGCAATACATGGCCCCGGTCATCCTCTCCTTAATACAGTGCAGTCACCCTGTCCCATGTGCAGAAAAACACCACCAAAGCATGATGCTACCACCCCCATGCTTCACATTAGGGATGGCGTTCTTGGCATGGTACTCATCATTATTCTTCCTCCGAACACGGTTAGTGAAATTATGATCAAAAAATTATATTATAGTCTCATCTGACCACATGATTTTCTCCCATGACTCCTTTGGATCAGTCAAGACAATTATGTCAGCAGTTATTTCACACCCTATATACTCTTATTAAGACTGCTGTACATCATGGCAACTCCTGCCCATGTGATATGACTCTGTATCAACTACTACTGTTAATACTACTACTGCTGCTTCTGCTGCTGCTGCCGCCCAGTCAATACACCTATGTCAGCAGTTATTTCACACTCTATATACTCTTATTAAGACTGCTGTACATCATAGCAAATCCTGCCCATGTGATATGACTCTGTATCAACTACTACTGTTAATACTACTACTGCTGCTTCAGCTGCTGCTGCCGCCCAGTCAATACACCTATGTCAGCAGTTGTTTAACACTCTATATACTCTTATTCCTACTGCTGTTCATCATTAGTGTTGAGCAGAATATGCCATATTCGATTTCGCGATATATCTCGAATATATATTCGAATATTCGAGATATATTCGCTAAATTCGAATATTCGTGATATTTTATCGAAATTAATTGAATGCGATTTTTCGCTATTGCGAATGCGAAAATAATTGCGATTTTTTTAATAACTGCGGTAGGAGCGCTCTGATTGGCTTAGAATATTCGTGATATTTTATCGAAATATCGCAACATGCGAATGCGATATTTATTGCGCAATTTCGAGATATGCTGGAGGAGCGCTCTGATTGGCTCAGAATATTCGTGATATTTTATCGAAATATCGCAACATGCGAATGCGATATTTATTGCGCAATTTCGAGATATGCTGGAGGAGCGCTCTGATTGGCTCAGAATATTCGTGATATTTTATCTAAATATCGCAACATGCGAATGCGATATTTATTGCGCAATTTCGAGATATGCTGGAGGAGCGCTCTGATTGGCTCAGAATATTCCTGATATTTTATCGAAATATCGCAACATGCGAATGCGATATTTATTGCGCAATTTCGAGATATGCTGGAGGAGCGCTCTGATTGGCTCAGAATATTCCTGATATTTTATCGAAATATCGCAACATGCGAATGCGAAATTTATTGCAGATATTTCGAAAACTGCTGTAGCAGCACTCTGAAATCGAATATGTATGATATTTTAACCAAAATACATATTGCGATTGCGATTTTTCGATCGCGCATGCGCAATTGCGCGAACAACACGCGACCATTTCCTGGAGCCTTGCCAGTTTCCCAATATTACAGCAACATGGTGGGAAGCAATTTCACAAAGTCTGAGGAAAAGTTGCTGATTTGTGTAAGTATTTTGACCACTGTTATTTCATCATCTTCAACTGCATTTAAGTCTAGTTTAAAAGTTAGTATATATGATCAGATATTAGTATTTAACCAAAAATGTGTCTCCTGCTTTTACAAAACTACAAGTCCCAGCATGCCTGGACAGCTGCAGACACCCTGGTTGGCAAATGTGTATTTAGGCACTTTTCCTTGTTATTTAGCATAATGAATTTAAAATTTTTTTGGACATAGGACGTATGCGAACGTCCTGACTTCAGTGTCCTCAAGGCTCAAGGACGTTCGAATACATATTGCCCTTTAGATGTTGCAGAACTACAACTTCCAGCATGCCTGGGAATGCTGGCACTTCTAGTATTGTAAGTTCTGCAGGCCCACATTTTTCAGGCCTTTATGCACGGGTCTCTAAACTGTGGCACCCTAGATGCAGCAAAAGTAAAATTCTTAGCATGCACTGAAAGACCGTGGCTGATGGGAGTAGTAGTTTTGCAACAGCTGGAGGTGGACTGGTCTTGAAACCCAGAGTTAGGTAACAAACCCGTAGTGTTTTGCAACCATTCTGCCTCCAGCTGGTTATTTTCTGTTGATAAGCCTGTGGCGTGCAAAACACAACCCAAAAACTCCACCCGGTGCAAGGAAAAATTTGCACACACCTAAAGAGTGACATCACAAAAAACTGCGACGGTTGCATACGTCAGTGGTCCTCCGAAAAGGTCCCGTCTCTGACCCCCCGGGGCGTTAGGCTCCTAGGCTCCTGACAGGGAAAAGAGTTACTGTGGTCCATACAGCCGAAGCCATATGGACCCATCTCGGTCCAAGCAGCGCAATCAACACGCGAACAACACGCGACCATTTCCTGGAGCCTTGCCAGTTTCCAACTTATGATCGCAGCGCAATCACACAGCAACATGGTTGGAAGCAATTTCACTAAGTCTGAGGAAAAGTTGCTGATTTGTGTAAGTATTTTGACCACTGTTATTTCATCATCTTCAACTGCATTTAAGTCTAGTTTAAAAGTTAGTATATATGATCAGATATTAGTATTTAACCAAAAATGTGTCTCCTGCTTTTACAAAACTACAAGTCCCAGCCCAGCCCAGCATTTAAGTCTAGTTTAAAAGTTAGTATATATGATCATATATTAGTATTTCACAAAAAATGTGTCTCCTGCTTTTACAAAACTACAAGTCCCAGCATGCCTGGACAGCTGCAGACACCCTGGTTGGCAAATGTGTATTTAGGCACTTTTCCTTGTTATTTAGCATAATGAATTTAAAATTTTTTTGGACATAGGACGTATGCGAACGTCCTGACTTCAGTGTCCTCAAGGCCCAAGGACGTTCGAATACATATTGCCCTTTAGATGTTGCAGAACTACAACTTCCAGCATGCCTGGGAATGCTGGCACTTCTAGTATTGTAAGTTCTGCAGGCCCCCATTTTTCAGGCCTTTATGCACGGGTCTCTAAACTGTGGCACCCTAAATGCAGCAAAAGTAAAATTCTTAGCATGCACTGACAGACCGTGGCTGATGGGAGTAGTAGTTTTGCAACAGCTGGAGGTGGACTGGTCTTGAAACCCAGAGTTAAGTAACAAACACGTAGTGTTTTGCAACCATTCTGCCTCCAGCTGTTTTTTTCCTGTTGAAAAGCCTGTGGCGTGCAAAACACAACCCAAAAACTCCACCCGGATGCAGTGAAAAATGTGCACACACCTAAAGAGTGACATCACAAAAAACTGCGACTGGTACATACGTCAGTGGTCCTCCGAAAAAGGTCCCGTCTCTGACCCCCCGGGGCGTTAGGCTCCTGACAGGGAAAAGAGTTAGCAACGCATATCTCCCCTATACGTGTATCCTGTGTTGTTAATAATATATTCATAATTATGCAAATGATAATGGCTGCTATATTTATGCAAAAAAAGGTGGCGACCGAAATGGCAGGATATAAAATCTTTCATGTTACCCCTGTCATTGATTAATAAGGCGAGAATGCTTCCAATTGTTGAATAGCATACATTTACGTCATATATCCATAAGGCTGTCAACAGAAGTGTATTACAATATACTTTGTTCTTCATCTTGCAGAAGTTCCTGGAAACAGGATAGGATGAGCTGCGGCGGCAGCCACAGAAAAAGGGCTGTGTC
>NC_053493.1:371338966-371549512 GCF_905171775.1 Rana temporaria | reverse complement strand
TGGTTTATCCTCAGGTGCTGGTTCAGGGCTGTGGTACCCACCCGAGCCAAACACTTCCCTCTCTTCACCCTCACTTTACAAATCCGGCAGATGGCCACGGTAGGGTTGTCTGCCACCAGGGTAAAGAAATTCCAGACAGGTGACTTCAGCACCGCCCTCCTGTCAGATGGGGTGACGCTTACTTGCACCTGCTGGGATTCGGTGCGCACAGGTGGAGCTGCCTGCTGCTGCTGCTGCTGCTGCTGCTCCTCCTCCTGACACCTCCTGCTGCCATCACCAGTGGAGACCCTGACGATGGTCTCCCTGGTGGTGACCTGGCGCACCGTTTCACCAGGGTGCCTACCTTCCCCGTCGTCACTGACGTAGTGAGCCGACGCGTCAGATGGCAACCATGATGGGTCACCCTCTTCGCCCCCAGAGATGTCAGACCAAGGGCTGAGATGTGTTGGTCTGAGGGAACCACGTGACATGGAGCCTCTAGCCTGGCTCCGCTGTCCCCTCACCCACGCCTGGGTCTGACTAGGTGCTGCTGTTTCCTGCACCAAAACAGCAGCACCAGTTTGAAGGGATGTCTCTGGGATACTGCCAGCAGGTATCCCATCCTCCTCATCCATCCCTTCAAAAAGGTCCTGACCATCAGGACAGAGCTGGAGGTCTGCCTGATGCATGGCCTCCCCCAAGAGATCCCTATCACTGTCGCTGTCGAACAGTAAGATGCTGGACTCTTGGGGGCTGGGGGGGGGGTAGTACAGGCAACGGTGTAATGGTGGTACTACTGTGAGTCGGGACCGACGACTCAGTGGCACTGCTGTGCCCCATGTAGTCCACCACTACTTGAGCCTGAGATGGCAATATCGGGCGGCTGCCCGATGGGAAGAACTCCCGGATCAGGCGTACTCCCCTTGCACCCGATCCTCTACCACTAGTAGGGGCACGAGAGGTACCCCGTGCTGGCAGCGATCCAGCACTGGGAGTAACTCCCCTACCCCTACTGCCACGGCCACGGATGCCGCTCATAATTGCTGATATGTGTGTGGGGGGGTTAAACTTTATTGGGGGGGAAAATGTGAACAAAATGTGTTTTTGTGTTTTTTTTACAAGACAGGCACGCAGACAAAGACGTACACAGACAGCTACTAAACTATAAGAAAAGTAGTACACCAGACAAGGACTACAAAATTAAAGAAAAAAAAAAAAAGCACTAAACAAACACTAACTTTTTTTTTTTTTTTTTTTTTTAAACACAAAACACAGACACTAAACACACACTAAGCTAAGCTAGATGAAATAAATGTACACTAACAGTGTGTACACTTACTACACAAAATTTAACTAAACTGAACACAAAACTTAGCTTTTATAAAAGCTCTTTAGGGAAAACTAAACAAAATTTGAACTGAGATGCCTATCAAATATCACTGAACAGCGAACCTGCAAGATCTGACAGTAACACAAGATGAACAAAACTTAGCTTTTAGAAAAGCTCTTTTATAAAGCTCAGCAAAACGTGTTCTGAAATCTCTTGCAAATATAACTGAACAGGGAGGATTGCAGGATCAAACAGTAACACAAATGAAAAAAACAGCACAAAACAGCACAAAACGTAGCTTTGAAAAAAGCTCTTGGGTCTATTGCTTTGAAAAAAGCAGTTGATATACTGGAAAAGATCCACTGGAATCACTAAATAGCAATGCTGGTGATGATCTAAATCAATCAAGAACAAAGACACAGGAAACCAGGAACACAGAAACAGCCTCCACACTCTATAGCCAGCTTCTGAATCTGCAATGAAATGGTGCTGGGAGTGAGCTTATATAATGTCCATGCAGGCAGGTTCCTATTGGTTGCTAACCTGTGACGAGTGTGGAAGGAGAACTCTGATTGGCTCTGATGCAAAAGGGCGGAGCAAATAATCGCGCAATATTCCTATTGCCGAATATTCGCATTGCGATTATTCGGCAATATAAAATGATCGCTTCAGCTACTCGGCCCAATGGCTCTAATCATACCAGCAATGCTTTCAGACGTCTATGGAGATCACTAGGATGTGATCTGTTTTAAAAATGAAACTGTAAAAATCGCTCTGATGCGGAAGATCGGGGCGAGGAAAATAATCGCGCGATATTGCGTTTGCCGAATAATCGCATTGCGATCTTTCTGGAAAATTCAATGAACGCTTCAGCTACTCGGCCCAGGGTCTCTAATGATACCAGCAATGCTTTTAGACGTCGATGGAGATATCTAGGATGTGATCTGATTCAAAAAAAAAATTGTAAAAAATCGAATATTCGGAATTGCGAATATTCACCGCGAATTTCGAAATATAGCGCGATTTCTCGAATATGCTATATTCGAGTCGAATATTCGCAATGCGAATATTCGTGAGCAACACTATTCATCATGGCACCTCCTGCCCATGTGATATGACTCTGTATCAACTACTACTGTTAATACTACTGCTGCTTCTGCTGCTGCTGCCCAGTCAATACACCTATGTCAGCAGTTATTTGACACTCTATATACTCCTATTCCTACTGCTGTTCATCATGGCACCTCCTGCCCATGTGATATGACTCTGTATCAACTACTACTGTTAATACTACTACTGCTGCTTCTGCTTCTGCTGCTGCTGCCCAGTCAAGACACCTATGTCAGCAGTTATTTGACACTCTATATACTCCTATTCCTACTGCTGTTCATCATGGCACCTCCTGCCCATGTGATATGACTCTGTATCAACTACTACTGTTAATACTACTGCTGCTTCTGCTGCTGCTGCCCAGTCAAGACACCTATGTCAGCACTTATTTCACACTCTATATACTCCTATTCCTACTGCTGTTCATCACGGCACCTCCTGCCCATGTGATATGACTCTGTATCAACTACTACTGTTAATACTACTGCTGCTTCTGCTGCTGCTGCCCAGTCAATACACCTATGTCAGCAGTTATTTGACACTCTATATACTCCTATTCCTACTGCTGTTCATGATGGCACCTCCTGCCCATGTGATATGACTCTGTATCAACTACTACTGTTAATACTACTGCTGCTTCTGCTGCTGCTGCCCAGTCAAGACACCTATGTCAGCAGTTATTTGACACTCTATATACTCCTATTCCTACTGCTGGTCATCATGGCACCTCCTGCCCATGTGATATGACTCTGTATCAACTACTACTGTTAATACTACTGCTGCTGCTTCTGCTGCTGCTGCTGCCCAGTCAAGACACCTATGTCAGCAGTTATTTGACACTCTATATACTCCTATTCCTACTGCTGTTCATCATGGCACCTCCTGCCCATGTGATATGACTCTGTATCAACTACTACTGTTAATACTACTGCTGCTGCTTCTGCTGCTGCTGCTGCCCAGTCAAGACACCTATGTCAGCAGTTATTTGACACTCTATATACTCCTATTCCTACTGCTGTTCATCATGGCACCTCCTGCCCATGTGATATGACTCTGTATCAACTACTACTGTTAATACTACTGCTGCTTCTGCTGCTGCTTCCCAGTCAAGACACCTATGTCAGCAGTTATTTGACACTCTATATACTCCTATTCCTACTGCTGTTCATCATGGCACCTCCTGCCCATGTGATATGACTCTGTATCAACTACTACTGTTAATACTACTGCTGCTTCTGCTGCTGCTGCCCAGTCAATACACCTATGTCAGCAGTTATTTGACACTCTATATACTCCTATTCCTACTGCTGTTCATCATGGCACCTCCTGCCCATGTGATATGACTCTGTATCAACTACTACTGTTAATACTACTGCTGCTTCTGCTGCTGCTGCCCAGTCAAGACACCTATGTCAGCAGTTATTTGACACTCTATATACTCCTATTCCTACTGCTGTTCATCATGGCACCTCCTGCCCATGTGATATGACTCTGTATCAACTACTACTGTTAATACTACTACTGCTGCTTCTGCTGCCCAGTCAAGACACCTATGTCAGCAGTTATTTCACACCCTATATACTCTTATTAAGACTGCTGTTCATCATGGCACCTCTTGCCCGAGTGATTTGACACTGTATTGTCAATGTCTACTACTACTATTACAGCTCAGTCAAGACACCTGTGTCCCAATTTTTTGGTACACTATTGACTACTATGACCACTACTGATGCTGTAAAGTATTCCCCAAGTGTTTTTATGCTATGTATTACTATTACCACTACTGCTTGTAAATCATGCCTGTGTGATACTTAGTGGGAATGCTTTAATAAGCATTCCTAGTATGGATACCCGTAAATGTATTAATCTTAATTAGTGTGAATGCTTTAATAAACATTTCCAGTATTGATATCCGTAAATTTAGTAATCTTATTATTCCTTAAGTTTTTTGGTTCTGCGTAACTTCGGCATACTTTCAGCTATTGAGACCATTCAACTGTAAAAATGTTCGTCTCGTTCAGCTAATGATGGGACTTCTTCAAGTTTTTTTCTACTTTTTACACTTTTATAAATTTTAAGCTTTTAGACCCTTTTTTTAAACATTGAAGTCAATGAGAACATCCTTTTCCCCTTTGAATTCACATTCCATGCCAAAAGTTTCAGCTACTTCATACTTTCACTTACAGACACTGAAAAAACTTTAAAGCGGTCACAAAATATTTAGCTATCCGGCTATGACTTTTCAGATCGTTATCGTTTACAATTTTTTGGTGAAAACGCAATTTACGTTTTGCGAATTTTTCACAAAAATGCAATAGGTTATAATGTAATCCTATGGAGGGGATTTAGAGTCTGTCATGTGACCTTAACATTGGAGATCTTTGTAATTAAAAATATCTTTACAAAAAGGGGAAACAAATTGGTCTCACGCCCACAAGATCTACTTTTCATACACAATTTTTATATCAAAACGTAGCTATGCTTGTCTGGTTTATGGCAATGTGACCAATTCTGCGATACGTATTTTAGTTTTAATTATTGGAGCAACAGCCAGAAATTATGTCTCATAGACTCTCATGTGAAATTATCTAAAAAATGTTGCTGCAGAACTCACAAAGACGCTCTTTTCTAAATCGCAGAAATGGCCACATTTTTAAGTTTATCTACATAAATTTCATATCGATGCGTTTACAAGGGCCGTGTATTTCAAACGGTGTAGTCGTTGTATCAATTGCATGTACGTTTGAGGATTTATTAAGCTTTGTTTGGAGGCTTAAATCATGTATTAGATCTGTGAATTAAAAGCGTTTGTAATGTTATTTCTTTCCATAAATAACTTTCCTGACCTCAGTGCAATATTCCTCCTCACTGACCTGGGGGGGAGGGGAAACCTATTGAAGGGGGAGGGGCGACCAGGAAGTCAGCATACTCTATACTTTGCAGATAGAGAAAGAAGCTGTGTGTCCTAAAGATAGTGTAGTGGTTATGGTGAATGTCTTTGGCAAGGGGCTCACCAATTAAGCTATTCAGCATTCCCACTCGCATTTTCCTCAGGAAATGCATTGTCTAGTTATATTATATTTTAATACTCCTGCTGCTGCCTCCATGCTGAGTAAAGCTTCATGACCTTTCTGGCACAGCGGATCCACCAACAGCCTCCGCTACAAGCTACCAGACCGGACTACCAGACCGGATCTAAACAGCAAGTGTAACTATAACAATGAACCTTATGTTAAACCCTGTTTTGCGGCATTTATACTGCAACCATTGGGCTGACTGCAAGAGCTCATCTGCATTCTCTCTCTTTCTTGCTCTCCCTCTCTCTCTCTTTGTATATATATATATATATATTGTTGCTTTTGTTATGTTCATTTTTCAACAGTTTATTTTGTGTTCGTCGTGTCTGTGTCGTGTGCTTTAGTTTGTCCTAGGTTAATGTTAAATAAAATAATAGTATAAAATGTTTTTGCTTATTATGAAGTTAAATGTGTTGATGTTGATTTGTTTGATGTGAAGTTAGATGTGTTGAAAAACCTACAACTCTATCTCAAAAAGAAATGAAACATTTCCAAATAATAAGTTTTTTTAATACAAAAATAAATTTAAATATAGCTCTCAATCCGTTTCTGAATGCGGTGTATTTCCGCAATCTGACCCGATAGCTGCTGCTCTAGCAGAGCATTTTGTTGGGTGAGGTAGCTCATCTTCCGCTGGTTCTGAAGGATCTTCTGGTGCGTCTTTTCGATGAGTATATTTTGCCTCCTCAGATCTCTTGATGCTTTTAGGATATAATAAAAAAACATTTGGATTTCAAATAACGTTACCAAATAAATAAATATTTTTTTTTGCTTATTAATCAATCATTATCATGTGTATACACTTGTTATGTGTCTAACACATCCCGGGAGTGCAGAATTATTAGGCAAATGAGTATTTGGACCACATCATCCTCTTTATGCATGTTGTCTTACTCCAAGCTGTATAGGCTCGAAAGCCTACTACAGATTAGGCATATTAGGTAATGTACATCTCTGTAATGAGAAGGTGTGTGGTCTAATGACATCAACACTCTATATCAGGTGTGCATAATTATTAGTCAATTTCCTTTTCTTTGGCAAAATTGGCCAAAAGAAGGATTTGACAGACTCTGAAAAGTCCAAAATAGAGAGATATCTAGCAGAGGGATGCAGCACTCTTAAAGTTGCAAAGCTTCTGAAGCGTGATCATCAAACAAAAGAAGCGTGTGGAAAAACAAAGGTGCAAAATAACTGCCCATGAACTGAGAAAAGTTAAGCGTGCAGCTGCCAAGATGCCACTTGCCACAAGATTGGCCATATTTCAGAGCTGCAACATCACTGGGGTGCCCAAAAGCACAAGGTGTGCAATACCCAGAGACATGGCCAAGGTAAGAAAGGCTGAAAGACGATGACCACTGAACAAGACACACAAGCTGCAACGTCAAGACTGTGCCAATAAATATCTCAAGAAAGATTTTTCTAAGGTTTTATGGACTGCTGAAATGAGAGTGAGTCTTGATGGGCCAGATGGAAGAGCCCGTGGCTGGATTGGTAAAGGGCAGGGAGCTCCAGTCCAACTCAGACGCCAGCAAGGTGGTGGTGGAGTACTGGTTTGGGCTGGTATCATCAAAGATGAGCTTGTGGGGCCTTTTCGGATTGAGGATGGAGTCAAGCTCAACTCCCAGTCCTACTGCCAGATTATGGAAGAGACCTTCTTCAAGCAGTGGTACAGGAAAAAGTCACCATCCTTCAAGAAAAACATGATTTTCATGCAGGACAATGCTCCATCACACGTGTCAAAGTACTCCACAGCGTGGCTGGCAAGAAAGGGTATTAAATAAAAAAAAGTAATGACATGGCCTCCTTGTTCACCTGATCTGAACCCCATTGAGAACCTGTGGTCCATCATCAAATGTGGGATTTACAAGGAGGGAAAACAGTACACCTCTCTGAACAGTGTCTGGCAGGCTGTGGTTGCTGCTGCACGCAATGTTGATGGTGAACAGATCAAAACACTGACAGAATCCATGGATGTCAGGCTTTTGAGTGTCCTTGCAAAGAAAGGTGGCTATATTGGTCACTGATTTGTTTTTGTTTTGTTTTTAAATGTCAGAAATGTGTATTTGTGAATGTTGAGATGTTATATTGGTTTCACTGTTAAAAATAAATCATTGAAATGGCTATCTATTTATTTTTTGGTTAAGTTGCCTAATAATTCTGCACAGTAATAGTAGTCACCTGCACACACAGATATCCCCCGAAAATAACTAACACTAAAAACAAACTAAAAACTACTTCCAAAAAAATTCAGCTTTGATATTAATGAGTTTTTGGGGTTCATTGAGAACATGGTTGTTGTTCAATAATAAAATGAATCCTCAAAAAATACAACTTGCCTAATAATTATGCACTACCTGTATACTTCTAGCATCAATACCATATTATGGTTCTACAATCTGACAGGTGCGCTTTATATGTTGTCCATTTTTATATCTACATTTTGTTGTTGAAATGTTATTAATCATTGTGCACATATTTACCTTCCTGAATGAGGCTCACAGGACCGCTCTCTTCCTCCTGCTCTTCTGCTTGAGAAGTTGGGGTGGTGGGGGGGGGAAGCTCCTCAGCTTGCTCCTCAACAGGAGCTGGGGTTGGGGAGTGGGAGGGCCCTGGCTGCTCCTCCTCATGCATCTCCTCCTCTGCCGCATCCTCCTCTGCCGCATCCTCCTCCTCCTCATCGGCCTGGCGCCTTCTGCGCTTGGCGCGGACAACTGGCATTGGAGCTCCTATAATAACACAATGTTCATATATTATAAAAATGTTTTCTAATGACGTATGCAAATTCAGTGTACTCTGCTGTATTGTATATGAATACAAATTGATTTATATAGACAGTTAACCAATGGGACAATGTTATATTAAAGGGTCTTGTGGGCACTACAGGGGACTGAGCGTGAGCTGGGATGCAACCATGTTAAAATTAGCTGTTTTTGTCTACTTTGTTTTGTTCAGACCATCTCATGTTAAAAAAAGGGCCTGATGGAGCACACGGGATTACTATAACAACCCCACTCCTAACACAGGAATTTAGTGGTAATCTATATATATAAAACTCAACGTGTGTGTGTGCATAAATGTATGTATGTATGTATGTATGTATGTATGTATGTTCCAGCATCACGTACAAACGGCTAAAGATATTTATATGAAACTTGGCACACAGGTTACTTATATGTCAGCCACAAACATAGGATAGGTGGTTTAAACCTTACCCACCCCCACTTGCCATGGTCGGGGTTTTTCTTTAAAGTCCCATGCAAAGCAATGGGAAAATTATGTTCCCACATAACTTCTGTGTTCCTGTCTGCTGTCCCATGTCTTTTTTCAACAGTACTATGAATACCTTGGCCGGTGGTGATATATGTTAGCACAACATGGCATCTTGGTTAACAACATCTGACCTTACATGAATTACATATGACCTTACATAACTGTCACCAAAGGAGCTGCGGTGGCTCCACGCGATTGCCACTGCACTGACAACTGATTCACCTCTGCAGCTAGGGGTTCGGATCCCGCTCTCGGCTACCTGTGAATTGAGTTTGGTGGTCTCAGCCCCGCCCCTGGTGGGTGTGCTATGCGAGGTTGGGTTGGGAGGACCCCCTCACACCCGCCATTGCCAACCGGGGCATGGAGAAAGGTGGCAGATTGCCTCTGGGGGAGGCCTCCCAACTCCTGCAGGCCGGCTCCTCTCTCTTTCGAGTTCACGCACAAAATACACTTTTTTAAAAAAAAACATAACTGTCAACAATAACTTACCTGGATGATATTTAGCCCGAAGACGTCTGACATGAACCATTTGGCGCCTCTTCAGGTCAGACCACTTCTTAACAATTGCCTTGTGGTCATGTTGGCCGCCAAAGTCAGCGATTAGGGCGCTGACCACAGCCCTTTTCTCTGGCTGCCTCCGCAGCTCATCGTATCCTGTTTCCAGGAACTTCTGCAAGATGAAGAACAAAGTATATTGTAATACTTCTGTTGACAGCCTTATGGATATATGACGTAAATGTATGCTATTCAACAATTGGAAGCATTCTCGCCTTATTAATCAATGACAGGGGTAACATGAAAGATTTTATATCCTGCCATTTCGGTCGCCACCTTTTTTGCATAAATATAGCAGCCATTATCATTTGCATAATTATGAATATATTATTAACAACACAGGATACACGTATAGGGGAGATATGCGTTGCTAACTCTTTTCCCTGTCAGGAGCCTAACGCCCCGGGGGGTCAGAGACGGGACCTTTTTCGGAGGACCACTGACGTATGTACCCGTCGCAGTTTTTTGTGATGTCACTCTTTAGGTGTGTGCACATTTTTCACTGCATCCGGGTGGAGTTTTTGGGTTGTGTTTTGCACGCCACAGGCTTTTCAACAGGAAAAAAACAGCTGGAGGCAGAATGGTTGCAAAACACTACGTGTTTGTTACTTAACTCTGGGTTTCAAGACCAGTCCACCTCCAGCTGTTGCAAAACTACTACTCCCATCAGCCACGGTCTGTCAGTGCATGCTAAGAATTTTACTTTTGCTGCATCTAGGGTGCCACAGTTTAGAGACCCGTGCATAAAGGCCTGAAAAATGGGGGCCTGCAGAACTTACAATACTAGAAGTGCCAGCATTCCCAGGCATGCTGGAAGTTGTAGTTCTGCAACATCTAAAGGGCAATATGTATTCGAACGTCCTTGGGCCTTGAGGACACTGAAGTCAGGACGTTCGCATACGTCCTATGTCCAAAAATTTTTTAAATTCATTATGCTAAATAACAAGGAAAAGTGCCTAAATACACATTTGCCAACCAGGGTGTCTGCAGCTGTCCAGGCATGCTGGGACTTGTAGTTTTGTAAAAGCAGGAGACACATTTTTTGTGAAATACTAATATATGATCATATATACTAACTTTTAAACTAGACTAAAATGCTGGGCTGGGCTGGGACTTGTAGTTTTGTAAAAGCAGGAGACACATTTTTGGTTAAATACTAATATCTGATCATATATACTAACTTTTAAACTAGACTTAAATGCAGTTGAAGATGATGAAATAACAGTGGTCAAAATACTTACACAAATCAGCAACTTTTCCTCAGACTTAGTGAAATTGCTTCCAACCATGTTGCTGTGTGATTGCGCTGCGATCATAAAGTTGGAAACTGGCAAGGCTCCAGGAAATGGTCGCGTGTTGTTCGCGTGTTGATTGCGCTGCTTGGACCGAGATGGGTCCATATGGCTTCGGCTGTATGGACCACAGTAACTCTTTTCCCTGTCAGGAGCCTAGGAGCCTAACGCCCCGGGGGGTCAGAGACGGGACCTTTTCGGAGGACCGCTGACGTATGCAACCGTCGCAGTTTTTTGTGATGTCACTCTTTAGGTGTGTGCAAATTTTTCCTTGCACCGGGTGGAGTTTTTGGGTTGTGTTTTGCACGCCACAGGCTTTTCAACAGAAAATAACCAGCTGGAGGCAGAATGGTTGCAAAACACTACGGGTTTGTTACCTAACTCTGGGTTTCAAGACCAGTCCACCTCCAGCTGTTGCAAAACTACTACTCCCATCAGCCACGGTCTGTCAGTGCATGCTAAGAATTTTACTTTTGCTGCATCTAGGGTGCCACAGTTTAGAGACCCGTGCATAAAGGCCTGAAAAATGGGGGCCTGCAGAACTTACAATACTAGAAGTGCCAGCATTCCCAGGCATGCTGGAAGTTGTAGTTCTGCAACATCTAAAGGGCAATATGTATTCGAACGTCCTTGGGCCTTGAGGACACTGAAGTCAGGACATTCGCATACGTCCTATGTCCAAAATTTTTTTAAATTCATTATGCTAAATAACAAGGAAAAGTGCCTAAATACACATTTGCCAACCAGGGTGTCTGCAGCTGTCCAGGCATGCTGGGACTTGTAGTTTTGTAAAAGCAGGAGACACATTTTTTGTGAAATACTAATATCTGATCATATATACTAACTTTTAAACTAGACTAAAATGCAGTTGAAGATGATGAAATAACAGTGGTCAAAATACTTACACAAATCAGCAACTTTTCCTCAGACTTAGTGAAATTGCTTCCAACCATGTTGCTGTGTGATTGCGCTGCGATCATAAGTTGGAAACTGGCAAGGCTCCAGGAAATGGTCGCGTGTTGTTCGCGCAATTGCGCATGCGCGATCGAAAAATCGCAATCGCAATATGTATTTTGGTTAAAATATCATACATATTCGATTTCAGAGTGCTGCTACAGCAGTTTTCGAAATATCTGCAATAAATTTCGCATTCGCATGTTGCGATATTTCGATAAAATATCAGGAATATTCTGAGCCAATCAGAGCGCTCCTCCAGCATATCTCGAAATTGCGCAATAAATATCGCATTCGCATGTTGCGATATTTCGATAAAATATCACGAATATTCTGAGCCAATCAGAGCGCTCCTCCAGCATATCTCGAAATTGCGCAATAAATATCGCATTCGCATGTTGCGATATTTCGATAAAATATCACGAATATTCTGAGCCAATCAGAGCGCTCCTCCAGCATATCTCGAAATTCCGCAATAAATATCGCATTCGCATGTTGCGATATTTCGATAAAATATCACGAATATTCTAAGCCAATCAGAGCGCTCCTCCAGCATATCTCGAAATTCCGCAATAAATATCGCATTCGCATGTTGCGATATTTCGATAAAATATCACGAATATTCTAAGCCAATCAGAGCGCTCCTACCGCAGTTATTAAAAAAATCGCAATTATTTTCGCATTCGCAATAGCGAAAAATCGCAATCAATTAATTTCGATAAAATATCACGAATATTCGAATTTAGCGAATATATCTCGAATATTCGAATATATATTCGAGATATATCGCGAAATCGAATATGGCATATTCTGCTCAACACTACTAATTAGCCACCTGATAAATATTACTAATAAATGACTGGGAGTGCCCTGGGAAAATGGAAAAGAGCCCTTTCTGAATATTAAAGACATGATGCATGATTATTCCCAACAACCTGGAGCTGTTAGATAATCAGAGTGACTGTGTGATTGTGTGTGTGAGTGTGTGATGCATGTGCAGCTGCTTTTAATGACAACATTGTCTTTTTAATTAATCTGTAAGGTATATACTAATGCCCCGTACACACGAGCGGTTTTCCCATCGGAAAAAACTTGCATAGTTTTTCCGACGGAATTCCGCTCAAGCCTGCCTTGCATACATACACGGTTACACAAAAGTTCAGTGAACTTTTGACTGCCAAGAACGCGGTGACGTAAAAGACTATGACGAGCCGAGAAAATTAAGTTCTATGCTTCTGAGCATGCGTCGATTTGTTTCCAAGCATGCGTTGGAATTTGTACACACGATAGGAAATTACGATCTGATTTTTTCCTGACGGGAAAAAAGAGAACCGGCTCTCTATCTTTTTCCAGCAGTTTTTCCATTGAAAAAATTCTGATGGAGCATACACACGGTCGAGATTCCCGACCAAAAGCTCTCATCTGAATTTTTCCAATGGGAAAACCGCTCATGTGTATGGGGCATTAGTCTTTTTTCTTTTGTTTATAAAATATGGTGTGTGCTTTTTCTACTAATATATCTACTTAATTAACCATAGTGTCCTGTAGCAATGGCCTCCCTGGGGGAACTTCCCTCTTTTTTTATAAAAAAAATCGTTTTTCAGGTCGCATGGACTGCGCCTTATGGTTAACCCATGAGGCGAAAGGTTGAGAAATGACATCAATTTTGAATTTACTAAATCATATAAGTAATTATATTTTGCGGTTGATCCAGGCATCCACAATATTTTTTCAGGTATTAGCATTAGCAGCAATTCGCGCAAATATGCGGCCCCTCTGCACTAAGAACCAGGCGCTGAGAGGCAGCATATTTGTGTACGGCCGGCACCAAGGGCTTACATTATAAAATAATTTGTGTAGAGCGCTACCCAGAGTTGGGGAACCTACCTCCTATTAAAGTAGCACTCTACACAAATTATATTAGAGTAGTAGCGCTGTCAATTTTGGCCACCTCCTTTCTCCCAATTTATCTTCCAAATGATGGACAGCATCACTAACCAATAGGGAGGCTTAGAAGGGAGGACAGGCAGGGCTAAGCTTAAAGCGGTATTAAACCCAAAACAAACATTGCATGTAGGAACAAAAATTGTCTCTGGATAGCCGCACTCTGAACAAATTGTAGCCTTTATTAAAAGAAGGACAGCACTAAAAGTCACAGCAAAATAAAATAAAACCTGACTGTTGACGCGTTTCGCACTTAAACTAGTGCTTAGTCATAAGCTATGACTAAGCACTAGTTTCAGTGCGAAACGCGTCAGCAGTCGGGTTTTATTTTATTTTGCTGTGACTTGTAGTACTGTCCTTCTTTTAATAAAGACCACAATTTGTTCAGAGTGCAGCTGTCCAGAGACAATTTTTGTAGCTGCTTTGCTAAGTGCATTGCCTGCACCTGAGTTGTCTGCAGCGGAGGATATTAATCTGGGTTCCCACCTGGAGCGGCTACTCCCTTTTCCCAAACATTTCATGTGGTGGCTGCATTTGTTTTCCTTTTTCAGCCTTTTTTCCTACTGATTTCACCTGGTGATTTGGCCAGTAACACACCTCCTGCATTAGAGTGCCCCCCTCTGGATGAATGAGCACACAGCAGACAGCAGCATTGTTAGTCAGGGGGGGAAGTGCTAAGCAGATTTACGGTAGATACACTAACAAACTGAAGCCAAACTCCAGCTTACGCTTTATAAGCAGCACTTTCAACACTTTATAGCTATGTACTGGTCCTGTGGGCAGAAGTAGGCTGGGCTACTACCACACGTATACCACCATGTTGGTGCCAGGATAATGTGTTGGAGTGCAATTCAAAATGCCTCGTATTTCATGCAGTATCATCAATTGTGGCTACTATAGGTTAGTAAACAATTAAAAAGCCCAGACTGTGTGTGCTATATGTCCACGTCCCTACACATTAAATATACTACTATACTACAATTTTATTAAATTACATTTAAGACATATACAAAAACATAATTAAATACTCTCCACTTAGCAGTTTACAACATTTATAGATTCCAAGTAATATTTCACATGTAGCGATACCCCTGTAGGGGCTGCTGGTAGTTGTAGTCCGTCTGTCACCATGCCTAGCCAGGCACACAATTTTCAGTCATTCTTCAGACAGAAAACAGTCCTTGCACTTGTTTTTTTGTTATTTTATTAGAGGAATTTAACTTGGATGGGGATAGGGAAATTATGAGATGCCTAGTTGATTGTAGAACAGATATAGGGACTTGGGGCTATTTACATCTCCAGTATATACAACTCCCTCTCTCGCTCCAGCATAAACTTGACACTTGATCTCACTCTCCAGCACAAAGCTTGACTCTTGATCTCACTTTCAGGACCAGCTAGCACTGATATGCAGGCCTAACACTGGCTCTGTCATGCCTAAACCGAATGCCCTTTGCAGGCAGGGACCGTGGTCCCCTTTGGTGTAGCTGGTGAGGCTACTGATCCCAGTACAGGCCCTGCCAGCCCTCCTGGCCTCAGCTGCCTCTCTCCACTGCCAGTGCCACCACAGTCCACTCCACTGGCTCTGCACCCATCCCGGACTGCAAACTCCCAGTCTTCTCAGGTGTGCCTCCCCAGTCCTTCCTGACTGTGTGTCACTTACAGCCCTCCTGGCTGCGATCTGTTGTTCCTCCATGGACACTTTACCTCCGGGCCACGAAAGACTAGCACTCCATCTCCAGCTTCCACCCCATACAACTCCTCCCCAGCTGGGCTGACCCTAAGTATTTAAGTAGGCCTGCCCCCTGCCAATCCAGGTTGGGGATTGGTCAGGGCTCATCAGAACACCCTAGGCAGCTCCACATCTCCTCTCCTTCTTCCTTTCCAGAAGATTCCAGCATGTTCTGGAAAGAAGTGGGAGGTCCCAGTGATGCTGCCTGCTAGTCACCAGCTCTGCCTAATGGCGTGTACACGATCCGAATATCATAGAAAAGATTGTATGAATGTTTTCGCTTAATAGTCGCAAGTAGAAATTGAATAGGTTACCAAAGTCGCGAAAATTCTCATACGACAGGAAAAAAAATCGGAAGTCATGTCATGTGTTCTAATGTATTTGTATTGCATTTTTGGACAACAACTATACTGACAACTAAATGATAATCGTACGATCTGGTACCGTACGAGGAAAATTTTCGTGCTTGTCCGATCGAATAATATCGGATGAACTGTCGTTATCGGTTCTCAGAAGTAGTGTATACACGATTTGAAAATTGTACGATTCTTGGACAACAGTTTTCGTCTGATATTCGGATCATGTGTACGCGCCATAAGTCACTGAATCCTGACCTTGATCCAGGCTTGTGGTACACACATTTAGGCACTGACGAATTTCAGAAATCCTTCTTCAGGAGCACATGATAAGGAATCAATACATTAGAACCCATTTAGGATCTTTTCAAAAGTATCAAGAGATATGATTAACAAAGAAACCAAGATGAAACCACTGCCTTTCAGATAGAGACACCCGAAAGAGGCCAAGAAGCAACTAGCAGTCATGCAAACATGACCCCAATGGTGTAGCTATAATATAACATTATAAAGAGGTCACCAGTACTAAACATGATAATCAAGGCTTGTATATTCAGGCAATGGCAGGGGCTCCCAAAAGTGTAAAGATGAAAAAAATCTACACTAAAACCCCTATTTAACTGAATAAAAATATGAAAAAAATATTTAAAAGTGAGTAATGTGATAACAAATGGTATATGAAAATATAACCAAAAGGGAGGAGTGATTGGTGGTGCTGCAACTAAAAAACCTTGAAAATTGGTCAAAAGGAATAGAGGGTAGAAATCAGTGCGCTACCACACAAAAATTAATTAGTTTAAAAGATAATAAATGATAATGAATGAATGAATGCACCGTGATGAATAAACTGGTGGAAACCGAAAAATGTATGCATTAATAAATGATAAGTGAACAATTAAGGGACAACAACTTACGGTATATACTCGAGTATAAGCTAAGTTTTTTTTTTTCATTCTTTATTTTTCCATTTTTTTTTCCCTCACACAGGGATAATAACACATCACAATTAAACGTCATACATTTCAGCCAGAATTCAGGTTTTCTTGAAAAGAATAACCTTTCTCTTAACAACATTTTCTTATTCCTAATTAAGCAAAAAACAAGTAGAGGTTTACCTCATCTTTCTACTACTTCCCATTAGCTAAACGCTTAACGTGTTCTCTCCCTGTTTAAGGTGTCAGTAACCTGAGGTCTCCCTCTGTTATACCCACCCCCTGCTCCAAAACTGTATGTCCAACCAGCAGAAGCATAAACAAAACCAAAACAAAAAAAAAAAGTATAAGCTAAGTTTTTCAGCACATTTTTGGCACACATGTAGTCCCACTCTTTCTCTACAAGTGAGCAAAGTTTGTTGTCCGGGGGACTTACGGCCGGGGAGCACCGATTTTTCAAAGCTGGGCACCCCTTCCATAGACTCCCATGTTAAACGGTCATTTCTCTGGTGAGTTTGGGGATCCGGTAACCTTTTTGCACCTGATCTCCTGGACTTTGGGGACCCGGTACCGGCCCCTGGACCCCAAGCTTGGCACTCATGTAGCCCCCTTTCTCCTCTACAAGTGTGCAAAGTTTGTTGTCTGGGGGACCTACGGCTGGGGATCACAGATTTTTCAAATCCGGGCACCCCTTCCATAGACTCCCATGTTAAACGTCAGTCTAGTCATGGACACAGTGAGGCATGGGCAGGGGCGTCATTAGGGGTGGGCTGAGGAGGCTGGACCCCCGAATGGGTGGCCGAAAAGCCCAGAGTCTCGGGCATGACAAAGTTTATTAGTAGCCTCGAGTGTGCCCGACTGCCTGATGACACAGCATGTCCCGCCTTCTGGAACCTGCAGCGCCTATGATGGATGTCCCACTGCTCCAATCCGGGCCCGCGGGACGTGTGACCTCCATCATAGGCGCCGCAAGCTCAGAAGGCAGGAATTGCAATGCCGCCCGGCGCGCCGTGATATCTTCGGTGGCTCTCTACGGCACGGCTACTGAGTCTCCTCCTCTGGCTGACTGGCACACCACATCCCTGCTCGGCGGCTCTCCTGAGTCTCTCTCCTCGGCTCCTAAGCCTCCCTGGCTGCATCTCTATGATGGGCACAACACAGCTGAGGTAGGTGATGTCAGTGATAGTGTATGGTAGGTCTAGTCAGTGTAGGTCTGGTCAGTGTGGGTCTGGTCTGGTCAGCGTGGGTCTGGTCTGGTCTGGTCAGTGTGGGTCTGGTCTGGTCAGTGTGGGTCTGGTCTGGTCTGGTCAGTGTGGGTCTGGTCTGGTCAGTGTAGGTCTGGTCTGGTCAGTGTAGGTCTGGTCTGGTCTGGTCAGTGTGGGTCTGGTCTGGTCAGTGTGCGTCTGGTCTGGTCAGTGTGCGTCTGGTCTGGTCAGTGTGGGTCTGGTCTGGTCAGTGTAGGTCTGGTCTGGTCAGTGTAGGTCTGGTCTGGTCAGTGTGGTGTGGTCTGGTCAGTGTAGGTCTGGTCTGGTCAGTGTAGTGTAGCGTGGTGTGGTCTGGTCAGTGTAGTGTAGTGTGGTCTGGTCAGTGTAGTGTAGTGTGGTGTGGTCTGGTCAGTGTAGGTCTGATCTGGTCAGTGTAGGTCTGGTCAGTGTAGGTCTGGCCTGGTCAGTGTAGTGTAGTGTGGTCTGGTGAGTGTAGTGTAGTGTGGTCTGGTCAGTGTAGTGTGGTCTGGTCAGTTTAGTGTAGTGTGGTCTGGTCAGTGTAGTGTGGTCTGGTCAGTGTAGTGTAGTGTGGTCTGGTCAGTGTAGTGTGGTCTGATCAGTGTAGTGTGGTCTGGTCAGTGTAGGTCTGGTCAGTGTAGGTCTGGTCAGTGTAGGTCTGGTCAGGTCAGTGTAGGGGGATGGTCTGGTCAGGTCAGTGTAGGTCTGGTCTGGTCAGTGTAGGTCTGGTCTGGTCAGTGTAGGTCTGGTCTGGTCAGTGTATGTCTGGTCTGGTCAGTGTAGTGTAGTGTGGCCTGGTCAGTGTAGTGTAGTGTGGTCTGGTCAGTGTAGTGTAGTGTGGTCTGGTCAGTGTAGGTCTGGTATGGTCAGTGTAGTGTAGTGTGGTCTGGTCAGTGTAGGTCTGGTCAGTGTAGGTCTGGTCAGTGTAGTGTGGTGTGGTCTGGTCAGTGTAGTGTGGTCTGGTCAGTGTAGTGTAGTGTGGTCTGGTCAGTGTAGGTCTGGTCAGTGCATGTCTGGTCAGTGTAGGTCTGGTCAGTGTAGTGTGGTGTGGTCTGGTCAATGTGGTGTGGTCTGGTCAGTGTAGGTCTGGTCAGTGTAGGTCTGGTCAGTGTAGGTCTGGTCAGTGTAGGTCTAGTCAGTGTAGGTCTGGTCAGTGTAATGTGGTGTGGTCTGGTCAGTGTAGTGTGGTGTGGTCTGGTCAGTGTAGTGTAGTGTGGTCTGGTCAGTGTAGGTCTGGTCTGGTCAGTGTAGGTCTGGTCTGGTCAGTGTAGGTCTGGTCAGTGTAGGTCTGGCCTGGTCAGTGTAGTGTAGTGTGGCCTGGTCAGTGTAGTGTAGTGTGGTCTGGTCAGTGTAGTGTAGTGTGGTCTGGTCAGTGTAGGTCTGGTCAGTGTAGGTCTGGTCTGGTCAGTGTAGTGTAGTGTGGTCTGGTCAGTGTAGGTCTGGTCAGTGTAGGTCTGGTCAGTGTAGTGTGGTGTGGTCTGGTCAGTGTAGTGTAGTGTAGTGTGGTCTGGTCAGTGTAGTGTAGTGTGGTCTGGTCAGTGTAGTGTAGTGTGGTCAGTGTAGTGTAGTGTGGTCTGGTCAGTGTAGTGTAGTGTGGTCTGGTCAGTGTAGTGTGGTCTGGTCAGTGTAGTGTGGTCTGATCAGTGTAGTGTGGTCTGGTCAGTGTAGTGGGGTCTGGTCAGTGTAGTGTAGTGTGGTCTGGTCAGTGTAGTGTGGTCTGGTCAGTGCAGCGTGGTCTGATCAGTGTAGTGTAGTGTGGTCTGGTCAGTGTAGTGTAGTGTGGTCTGATCAGTGTAGTGTGGTCTGATCAGTGTAGTGTAGTGTGGTCTGGTCAGTGTAGCGTGTGGTCTGGTCAGTGTAGTGTAGTGTAGTGTAGTCTGATCAGTGTAGTGTAGTGTGGTCTGATCAGTGTAGTGTGGTCTGGTCAGTGTAGTGTAGTGTAGTGTGGTCTGGTCAGTGTAGTGTAGTGTAGTGTGGTCTGATCAGTGTAGTGTAGTGTAGTGTGGTCTGATCAGTGTAGTGTAGTGTGGTCTGGTCAGTGTAGTGTGGTCTGGTCAGTGTAGTGTAGTTTAGTGTGGTCTGGTCAGGGTGGTCTGGTCAGTGTAGTGTGGTCTGATCAGTGTAGTGTAGTGTGGTCTGGTCAGTGTAGTGTGTTCTGATCAGTGTAGTGTAGTGTGGTCTGGTCAGTGTAGTGTGGTCTGGTCAGTTTAGTGTAGTGTGGTCTGGTCAGGTCAGTGTATGCAGGTTATGTCAGTGTGTGTGTACTAACACACACCCTCACGTAGGTCTGGGTGTGTGTGTCAGGTAGGTCACCCTGCGCCACTCCGCCGACCGCAGTGTCCCCCCCCGATGCCAGCTTGGCTTGTGGGCTGAAGCCCCTGGTCTTTTTGGCACCTAGCAACGCCCCTGGGCATGGGCACAGTGAGGCATGGACACAGTGAGGCATGCACATAGACACAGTGAGGCAAAGTGAGGCACAGTGAGGCATGCAGATGGACACCCTAAGCTTATACTCGAGTCAATACGTTTTCCCATTTTTTTGTGGTAAAATTAGGTGCCTCGGCTTATATTCCGGTCGGCTTATACTCAAGTATATACGGTAATCTAGTCCATAAATGATTGTATGAAGGTATATCGGGTTGGAAAAATCAAAAAGGATCATTCAAACAACAGTTCCACAAATCAAAGGAGTTGACAATTTTCCATGTGGACAAAAGAGAAAAAAGGCTTGACTGCAGGTAAGACAAAATTTCTGTTCATCAATAAATGAGGCGATCACCGCCGCTTACCAGATCTGTTGCATATGGGCAGCACAGTGGTGTAGTAAGTAGCACTCTCACCTAGCAGTAAAAAGGGTTGCTGGTTCTAATCCCGACCACGACACTACCTGCCTGGAGTTTGCATGTTCTCCCTGTGCCTGCGTGGGTTTCCTCCGGGTACTCCGGTTTCCTCCCACTCTCCAAAGACATGTTGGTAGGTTAATTGGCTCCTGCCTAAAATTGGCCCTAGTATATGAATGTGAGTTAGGTACCTTAGATTGTAAGTTCCTTGAGGGTAGGGACTGATGTGAATGTACATTGTCTATGTAAAGCGCTACGTAAATTGACGGCGCTATATACAGTACAGACCAAAAGTTTGGACACACCTTCTCATTCAAAGAGTTTTCTTTATTTTCATGACTATGAAAATTGTAGATTCACACTGAAGGCATCAAAACTATGAATTAACACATGTGGAATTATACATAACAAAAAAGTGTGAAACAACTGAAAATATATTTCATATTCTAGGTTCTTCAAAGTGGCCACCATTTGCAGCAGACACATCTCTAGAACTGTTAAGAGGAGACTGTGTGAATCAGGCCTTCATGGTAGAATATCTGCTAGGAAACCACTGCTAAAGAAAGGCAACAAGCATAAGAGACTTGTTTGGGCTAAAGAACACAAGGAATGGACATTAGACCAGTGGAAATCTGTGCTTTGGTCTGATGAGTCCAAACTTGAGATCTTTGGTTCCAACCCCCGTGTCTTTGTGCGACGCAGAAAAGGTGAACGGATGGACTCTACATGCCTGGTTCCCACTGTGAAGCATGGAGGAGGAGGTGTGATGGTGTGGGGGTGCTTTGCTGGTGACACTGTTGGGGATTTAATCAAAATTGAAGGCATACTGAACCAGCATGGCTACCACAGCATCTTGCAGCGGCATGCTATTCCATCCGGTTTGCGTTTAGTTGGACCATCATTTATTTTTCAACAGGACAATGACCCCAAACACACCTCCAGGCTGTGTAAAGGCTATTTGACGAAGAAGGAGAGTGATGGGGTGCTGCGCCAGGTGACTACCTCTTGAAGCTCATCAAGAGAATGCCAAGAGTGTGCCAAGCAGTAATCACAGCAAAAGGTGGCTACTTTGAAGAACCTAGAATATGAAATATATTTTCAGTTGTTTCACACTTTTTTGTTATGTATAATTCCACATGTGTTAATTCATAGTTTTGATGCCTTCAGTGTGAATCTACAATTTTCATAGTCATGAAAATAAAGAAAACTCTTTGAATGAGAAGGTGTGTCTAAACTTTTGGTCTGTACTGTAAGTACCTAAATAATAATAATCTCAGGTTATAAAGATCAAAGAGGCATGTAGGACATAATCAGCTGGTTACGGATCAGCATCCAGGGACTCCTGTGAAGGTAAGGTATCCTATGCCATGAAGGTAAAGGTACCCTGTGCTTGCTGAGCGGAACTCCAACTTTGGTATATCCCACAGCGGATATGTATCAGAATGCACTCCCTGTTATGTACCACGTACCTGGTAGCCAGAGCCTGGTTGTAGGGAGAGGCCTCTCTTACAGCTCCGGCTCGTGAGCTGCCGCATTGGGAACAGCAGACTCAGGAGCCCGGCAGGGGGAGGAGTGCCGGCGTGCTGAGTAGATGTAGCGGGTGCTGCTTCTTTCTGGAAGGGTAGACTGGAACCACCGGAGCCGGGAACGTGGGTCAGCGACCCAAGTGGAAGGTGAAGGTTCACGGCAGCAAGCTGGAGAGGTAAGCTGGTTAATGGACAGCAGATGGAAGCAGAGTCAAGCAAGCCGGGTCACAACAGGTAGTTCAGGTAATCAGGTACGGCAGGCAGAGAGTGGTCGTGGTACAGGCAGGAGGATCTGGCAGCGGTGAATCAATCAGAAGGGTAAGTCAATAGTAGCCGAGGTCAGGATCGGAGAGATACGGATGGTCAAACAAGCCGGGTCAGAAGGTTCAACAGGTAATCAGGTTTTCAGGTTCAACGATGCTCAGAGACTGCAGATCAGACAGACTCAGAGACTGCGTTTTGGCGCCAAAGGGGACCGCCTCGGGCGGTCTTGCCGTGCACACGCGCGCGCCGTTAACGCACGCGCGCCGTTAACGCACACGCGCGTCCCGTTGGCGCATGCGCGCGCGCCGTTGTCTTAACCCCATGGTGGACTGACGAGGTTGAAAGGTGAGTCCCTGACACTCCCAGAGCCGGTAATGGTTTGGATATGGCAGAGAAAAGAAAGCTTCATGGTGCAGATCATTTAAAACTATTTATTTATAATCAAATGACACCTTCAGCCAAACAAAGTTAAAAATCACAGTTGCGGCACATAGCCTGACTGACTCGTGCGTGGTGACGTCAGGGATTGAGGCTCCAAACAACACGTTTCCCCATATAAGGATTCTTCTGGGAAAGGAGATCCCAAAACACATCCAAAAAATTGTCAAATCTAGCATATGTTGGAATTATATGAACGCTGCAGGACTCTAAGATTTTTTTGGACATGTTTTTGGAGCTCCTGTCTTTGCCTGAATATACAAACCTTGATTATCATTTTTGGTACTGGTGACCTCTTTATTATGTGATTTTTTTAGCTACACCATTGGGGTTTGGTCCCCCTATTAAAGATGGTGTTTGCATGACTGCTTGTTGCTTGATTATCATTTTTGGTTTACCAGTGACCTCTTTATGATGTGATATTTTAGCTACACCATTCATGTATAGAGGACGTTGTTCAACCTCTCCTGAACGATTTAACCTGACATCTAAAAATCTGTGTCTAAAAACGGCCGTTTAGCCGCGTTTACATTCTGCGCTTAGCCGCGTTTAGCCGTGTTTGCGTCTAGAAGCATTTAAAAAAAAATTGTGTTAAAATGAAAAATGCCTGTAAACGAAACACTGCTAAACACGAGTTGCCGCGTTTACCCGCGTTTGGCGCTTCAACTGCCTCTAAACACAGCTTCTGAACGCATTTTTTTGGGTTCAAGCAAAAGCCTATAAACACAACTGCCTAGAAACTACTAAAGATAGCGTTTACATGACTGCTAGTTGCTTCTTGGCCTCTTCCGGGTGTCTCTATCTGAAAGGTAGTGGTTTCATCTTGGTTTCTTCAGATGCACCTCCTTGGAAAACATGTTCATTTAATAAACTCATGTTAATCATATCTTTTGATGCTTTTGAAAAGATCTTCTTGAGTGAATTCTAATGTATTGGAAAAACAAAAAACTGCGCTAATAGTAGAGGTTAAATTACACAAAAAAAAACACTATAGGCAACAGCTAGCGTGCGATACACAAATAACATAAACAAAGAAACAGAGCCGCGCCACAGACACTAAACAATATACAGTAATGATCTATAGAGGGTATGGTGTAATGAAGTCCATAAACATGTATCTTTCAGCATGGATCACTCTCAGATAAAAAAAAAGTCTGTTGGAAAGTATGGCATAAACAGTTAGGTGATCAGCATAGGTCTCCTATTGAATAGGTCTCTGCAAATGAAGTCCTAAGATTCCACACCATGACAGGTAACACAATAATAAGTGAGCCCTTCACCGGAATAAGAGGCCGCTTACCAGAGGGCAAGCAAATTGTGCATTCGGCTATAGCCCAGCCTCGGCCTTTGATTCACAGGAACCCAAGAGAGGAAAGAGATAACAGCAGGCACTCGATGGTAACAAGCTCCAGTTAATCCGGTAAGGACATGGGAAAGAAGGTGTACCATAGCGTGACTCCGTTTAAATAAGTAGCATTTATTAAAACATGAGATATACTCACAAGCATGAAGATAAAAACAGCGTATAAACAGACAAATGCCGGCCGGCATACAAGGAGCCCTCCTCCTTTGCGTGGTGATGTCACTGCGTTGCCTCCCAGTCGCGTTTCGTCATCAACAAGATGTTTTCAATGGGGGTCTAATGTATTGGTTCCTGCACATGTGCTCCTGTCCTGAAGAAGTATTTCCAAAATGTGTCAAGCCTACATGTGAAATATTGTTTTTGAATCTATACATGAACCACTATGTAAACAGTATTTTAAAAAAAAATTGTATATGTTTTAAATGCAATTTAATAAAAAAATTTGACGATCCTCAGCCTTTATATATATGTCCACATAAAGTCCTATGGTTACAAATGGTGTTATAGTATTTATTACTATGCGTTAGCTCGACTCTCAAGTCTGAATCCAGCCTAAAAGTAATCAGTCAAGACAGAATAAGGAAAATTGCCATCCTCATGTATGTTTCAACACTACGAGTGACTGACTTGTAATAAGTCTTGAGTTGAGAAGTTCACACTTCACTGGCTACATACTTGTTCCAGCACAGTGATAAACATACTACACATCAGTTAGCGAAGCCTGACAATGGCAGCTCTAGATTTTGCACCTTATGGAAGCACATCAGTATGGCGACCTTTATATTTTATCCTGACAGGTTTCCAGTAGTAAATCAGTTTGATGACTGTGTTCTTGGTGTACGTGTCTCAGGACGTGCCACAGATATTAAACATTTGGAGAATGATTTAATTTCATTAGCAGTATGTGACTCACTTTGCTGCTCCCCAGATTTCAAGCCATGGTCAGAGGGAGTCTGGATAGCTGACAGATCTGTCATATTGCAGCTGTCTTCTTGCAGCTACTTCTAACTCAGCAAGTTGTCTGAGAATAGTAACAGCATGTGGAGACAAAAAATGGAGAACAGCAGGCAAATCTGAGTGACAGCAGCGTGTGCCTCTAGAACAGTGTGCTGATCATGTCCTGTACAGTGCCGTGCTGGCAGAACACAAACAACCAGCAAAGTACAGTGCATACTGTGAGTGGTCATTGCAGCATTTACCCTAAAGTGTATGTATAAAAAAAAACTTTTTTTTTTTTTTTTATGTTTTTTATTGCTGGACAGCTTGACGTTGCAACAACTAACAGTGGCCCAGATTCAGTAAGCAATTGCGCCTGCGTAACCATAGGTTACGCAGCACAATTGCTGACTTGCGCCGGCGTAACGAGTTCTCCTGATTCAGAGAACTCGTTACGCCGACTGCAGCCTAAAATCTGCGTGGCATAAGGCTCTTATGCCACGCAGATTTTAGGCTGCATTCTTGCGTTGACCGCTAGGGGGCGCTCCCATTGTGGTCAGCGTATAGTATGCAAATTGCATACTTACGCCGATTCACAATGTTGCGCGGGCCCTGCGTACGCAAGGTACGGAGTTTCCGTACGGCATCTTTAGCGTAAGGCTGCCCCTTCTAATAGTAGGGGCAGCCAATGAAATTTGAATTTCACGTCGTTTGCGTAAGTGATTCGTGAATGGCGCTGGACGCCATTCACTTTGAAGCAAATGACGTCCTTGCGACGTCATTTGCCGCAATGCACGTCGGGAAAGTTTCCCGACGGAGCATGCGCTCTACGCTCGGCGCGGGAGCGCGCCTAATTTAAATGATTCCCGCCCCCGGCGGGATCATTTACATTGCGCGCGCTTACTGCTCCGTGAATCGAGGGCAGCGCAAAATATTTGCGTGGGCGCAGGGCAAAATCGTTGCCCTGCGCCTCCGCAAATATAGCGCAGATCTCTTTGAATCTGGGCCAGTGACTGTAATTCCAGACATATTTGTGAGTATACAACCAACAAGCCCCCGATAGAGAGAGAGTATCTTAAAGTGGAGGTTCACTTTTTTTTTCATGTTTGGCTTCTTTCGGCTACTCGTAACGCGATAGATGCGACCGTCGGAAGCCTGTCAGAAGACTGTCAATCAAGAAGGAACGCCCAGTCCCGAAGACCATACCCGGAAGCGGCGGAGAAGATCGCTCTCTAAAACGGTAAGTACTGCTTAGTTTTTAAAAAAACTACCCGATTCCCCTAGACAAAATGAGCATGAATCTAATCTTAAATTTTTTTTTTAGGGTGAACTCCCGCTTTAAGCTCTGAAAGGAGTGGGATTTATTTTACTTAATCATTTAATATAATCTCGCTTTAGACTCTGAGCATTGGTGCACCTTGTACTTTCTGCAGGGCTGGACTTCTCTTGAGATCGCTATGCAATCACATGTTCACAATGTCAATAAAGCTGCCATGAATGAATTAATTCATAACAGCTGTGTTTCCTATGCTGTGATTGGCCCACAGCTATCACATGGTACCTGGACCAATCACAGCACCCTGTACCATGTGATTAGCTGTAGCCAATCACAGATAACTATTAATCACAGCTGTCATGAAAGAAAAAAAACTGTTACAACGATCTTCATTGTAACAGCAATCAAAGTGTAAAAAAAATATCTGATAGCCCCACCCCATAGCAGCACAGTGTTACTGTAGTGCCACCAAACTACTCTGATTAAAGTATTTAAAAAAATTATAAAAATATTTTGAATTATTAACTTTTTTTTTTTTCATATTTGTTTTTTTGTTACATACTGGCATCAGTTTGTGTCCCTGATTACCGCTACACCAGTCATAGGATAACGCTGCACTGCTGACAGTATGTAAAAAAAAAAATTGTGAAAAAAATAATTTTTTCTAGCAAAAAAAAAATGATTTTTTTTTTTTTTTTTTGTGAGAACTGTAGGCGGTACACTTTGGTGGGGGTGGGTCAGCCATGCCCCGTGACCTTTGACCTCTGGGAACACTCCTTCTGACCTTTGACCTGTGGGGGAGGTCCCTGTTCTAGCCTTATTCTTCAATGGGAAACCCTAACCCTAACCGTAACCCAAACTCTCAACCCTAACCCTAACTGACCTTTGACCTATGAACTTTAACCCTAAGTGCATCTCCACTTAGTGATTCCCTACATGGCCAATTCTGACACTTCTCACAAAAAATAAATAAAAACATTTTTTTTTTTGCTATAAAATTACTTAGAACCCCAAACATATATATTTTTTTTAGCAGAAGCCATATAGAATACAATTATGGGTGTTGCAATTTTCACACAGTGTCACACGGTATTTGCACAGTGTTTTTTCAAACGTAATTTTGTTTTTTGAAAAATACAGTGGAGGCTGTCCTCTCACTGCAGTGTCATAGAAGGGGGGATGTTTTTAAAAGACAAATGCTCCTTCCAGCCCAGCCCTCTTAACTAGAAGTTAAAAACATGTGTTTATGTGTATAAGATTTACCCCAAATCCCATGTTTTTCTCACACAGTTAAGAGGGAGAATGAGAATCTTTAGCTGCTGAAAAGGTATAAATCATATAATATTATGCTATAAGTTATAACATAATCATTTATTATTTATCTATTTACTGTGAAATTGCTGGTTTGAAGTTATCAGTTCAAACTTCAGTATTTTGTCCGTTAAACCACCTGCTTGAGTACAGTTTTTGAAAATATAGTAAATTGCCTTAAAAATAATATATAATAATTATTTGTATATTACGGTACTTACTTTTGGTAATTAACCCCTTGCCACCCAGGCCAGACTTCTCTCCTACATGTAAAAATCATAATCTTTTGCTAGAAAATGACATAGAACCCCAAATATTATATATATTTTTTAACAGAGGCAATATAGAATAAATTGATGGGTGTTGCAATGCATTACACGGTATTTGTTAGTGGTGCAACGGATTGTCACCGATCCGTGATCCGAACGGGTCACACCACGCGATCGGCGGAGCACTCCGCAGCCTCGGCCATAGGAAAGTCCCCGGCTTCGGCCTAGCTCCGGAGCGGCGTCCATCTTGGCACACCCGACGGCGGCTGTCTCTTCAGGAAGTGACGTTTCGCCGCCACCATCTTGCTCCACCTCAGTAGAGACAGTCGGCTTGCCTAGTAACCAGTGCACAGCGTGACACTCTGCACCGCCTCAGCTCGATGATTACAGACCCGGGACCACAACCGCAGACATGAGGAGAAAGTATCTGAGATCTGCACCTGCGGGTAGGAGAGACACCATCACCCGGGGAGCATGGCTGTCTGTATTGAGTGGAGGAGGGGGACACCTGTGACACCAGAGAGGAGAGGAGGGGGACCAGTGCCACTGGGGTCCCCCTTCTCTCCTCTCTGGTGTCACTGGGGTCCCGCTCCTCTCCTCTCTGGTGTCACTGGGGTCCCCTCCTCTCCTCTCTGGTGTCACTGGGGTCCCCCTCCTCTCTGGTGTCACTGGGGTCCCTCTCCTCTCTGGTGTCACTGGGGTCCCCCTCATCTCCTCTCTGGTGTTACTGAGGAGAGGAGGGGGACCCCAGTGACACCAGAGAGGAGAGGAGGGTGACACCAGAGAGGAGGGGGACCCCAGTGACACCAGAGAGGAGAGGAGGGGGGGGACACCAGAGAGGAGAGGGGGGGGGACACCAGTGACACCAGAGAGGAGGGGGGACACCAGTGACACCAGAGAGGAGGGGGGGCAGGCGGACATCTTGTTACACCCACCGGAGTTTTAGATTTCACAGTTATTTTCAACACAAAACTGAGCTTATATGCTTAAATACAGTATTTGGAAATCCGACGGACTGTTTAAATGTTACATTTTAAAAGCAGCAGCAAACCTCATATGCTTGCTAATGTGACAGAACACCTCTGATTTTCACATTTAGTTAAATGTGAAAATCAGAGCTGTTCTTTCGCATTAGCAACCATGTAAAGTCAGCAGGTTTGCTGCGGCTTTTAAAATTTAACATGTAAACAGTCCGTCAGATTTACATATACCGGGCCAGATCCACAGACAGAGTACGCCGGCATATCTACTGATACGCCGGCGTACTTTCAAATTACCCGCGTCGTATCTTTGGTTTGAATCCTCAAACCAAGATACGACGGCATCTGGGTTAGATCTGACAGGTATACGTCCTCGTACGCCTTTCGGATCTAAGATGCAATACTTCGGCGTCCGCTGGGTGGCGTTCACGTCGTTTTCCGCGTCGGGTATGCAAATTATCTATTTCCGTTGATCCACGAACGTACGAGCGGCCGGCGCACGCCGGGAAATTTCGGGACGGCGCATGCGCAGTTCATTCGGCGCGGGGACGCGCTTCATTTAAATGAAACACGCCCCCTACCCGCCCAATTTGAAATCCGCCGCCAGAAATACACTACGCCGCCGTAACCTACGGCGCAAAATCTTTGAGGATTCGAAAGAACGCCAGGTAAGGTACGGCGGAGTAGCGTATCTCCGATACGCTGCGCCGATCTATTTCTATGTGGATCTGGCCCACTGTATTTAAGCACATAAGCTCAGTTTTGTGTTGAAAATAACTGTGAAATCTAATGCCGCATACACACGGTCGTTTTTTTGTGATGAAATAAAAATACGTTTTAAAAAACATCATTTAAAATGATCGTGTGTGGGCAAAACTTTGTTTTTTGTCTTCTGAAAACGACCAAAAAAAATTCGAACATGCTTCAATTTTTTATGTTGTTTTTCAAAATGTCGTTTTTTGTGTCATTTAAAATGATAGTGTGTGGGTAAAACAACGTTTAAAACAACGTTTTTAAACCCGCGCATGCTCAGAAGCAAGTTATGACGTGAGCTTGAATGGAACAGAGTGCCGTCGTACGTGCTGAACGTAGCTGCGCTTTGCTAGAGCATTTTTAAAAAACGATGGTGTGAAGGCAACGTCGTTTTTTAAAATGAAGTTTGAAAAACGTTGTTTTTTTTCATGAGAAAAAACAATGTTTTTTTTACATGACAAAAAACGACCGTGTGTACGCAGCATAAAACTCCGGTGGGTGTAACAAGATTCGTCTTTTCCTGACCACCAGGATAAGGGGAGCATGCTGACCACCAGGGTAAGGGAGCATGCTGACTATCAGGGTAAGGGAGCATGCTGACTATCAGGGTAAGGGAAGCACACTGGCCATCGGTAAAGGGGAGCATCCTAGCCACCAGGGTAAGGGAGCATGCTAATCACCAGGATAAGGGGAGCACGCTGATCAGCAGGATAAGGGGAGCACGCTGACCACCAAGGTAAGGGGGAACACTGACCACCAGGGGATGTTAACATTGAAGTTATATGGGGCATGCTGATCACCAGAGTAAGGAGACACAAAGAGCCTGATCCACAAAAGGGATACGCCGGCGTATCTACTGATACGCCGTCGTATCCCTGTTTCTATCTATGGAACTGATCCACATAATCAGTTTCTCATAGATAATCAGAAGATCCGACATGTGTAAGGGACTTACACTGTCGGATCTTAGGATGCAGTACCGCAGCCGCCGCTGGGGGCATTTCTCGTCGAAATGCCGCATCGGGTATGCAAATTAGCACTTACGGAGATCCACGAAGCTTTTACGCTTCGTTTTTTCTCCGTAAGTATTAGTTTGCCATCGCAAAATTAGGGCTGCTTTTACAAGGTGTAAACTTAGTACACCATGTAAAAGTAGACCCTTCTTTCCCGCGACGCTGTCAAATTTCTTTTTAAATATTTTTTTTCCAGCCACATCTTTTTTTTTTTCCCGACGCAACTTTTTTTACCCGGCACGATTCACAAAACTCGGCGTAACGTAAAACCGCGCAAAGCACGTCGGGAAAATAACGTCGGGAGCATGCGCAGTACGTCCGGCGCGGGGGCGCGCCTAATTTAAATGGGACTCGCCCCATTAGATTAGGCACGCCTTGCGCCGGACGGATTTAAGTTACACCGCTCAAAATTTCTAGGTAAGTGCTTTGTGGATCGGGCACTTAGGTAGAGATTTTGCGGCGGTGTAACTTAAATGTCAAAAGTTAAGTTACGTAGGGTTTTTGTGGATCAGGCCCAATGACACAAACATTTGTGCTAATGTTTAAATGTGTACTGTGTAAATGGAACCTATTGGCCAGCATGTAAATATTACCCAATGCTGCTGATTACACACTATACATATGGGGCCAGATTCACAAAGAGATACGACGGTGTATCTACAGATACACCATCGTATCTCTGACGTAAACTGGTCCTATCTATGCGCCTGATTCATAGAATCAGATACGCATAGATAGGGCTAGATCCGACAGTGTTACACTGTGTTACACTGTCGGATCTTTTTTTAAATTTAAAAATGGCGCCGGGGGCGTTCCCGCTAATTTACGATAAATAATATGTAAATCAGCGATATACGCAAATTCATGCATTGTTTTTACGTCGTTTCCGTAGCGGTTTTCCGTCGTATACTTACCCTTTCTTTTATCAGGCGCAGCCAATGTTAAGTATAGCCGGCGTTCCCGCGTCGAATTTGAAATTTCCTACGTCGTTTGCGTACGCCGATTCACGAACACGCGCGTCGCAAGTCCCGCTCACGTCGCAACCACTGACGTCCTATTGACGTCAGTGGGAGCAATGCACGCCGGGAAATTCCCCGGACGACGCATGCGTATTTAAATCGGCGCGGAATTTGAATTCCGCTGGGGGATTTAGGATCCGCCGTCGCAAGTTTGGAGGTAAGTGGTTTGTGAATTAGCCACTTGCCTCCTAAACTTGCGGGAGCGGATCTTAATTCACGTAGATCGAGCGGATCTATAGATCCGCTGAGCTACGTGAATCTGGCCCATGATGTACAGAATAACAGAAAGCTGAGGTCCCCCTGCGCATGCAGGGTTTCGCTGCCGAGAGGATCCCGTGGAGGAATAATGCACACATTTGCATGAGCCTTAAAGTGTAATTGCAGAACTGCAGGAAAAAAACACTTCCCTCCGGGTGAAATATACACATTACAAACTTTTTAGCTGAGTTTCCTCTCCCTGTTCTGGAGAAAGATCTGTCTGTTTCACCACATCCTTCCTCAGATTGATTACCGAATGTCACCACCTTATGCAATGTCACAGACACGTCGCAGCATCTGCAACGCTTTAGGTACTCTTGCTGCCAGGAATAGAATATATTTATTATGACAGTGGTCCTTTAAGGTGAACTTGCCACCATGTTGTCAGTAATGACTTCTCTCTCAGAAAATATTAGTTGCCTGGCTGTCATACAGACTCTCTTACCTTAAAAGAGTTGTAAAGGTTCATTTTTTATTCTCTAAATATTCCATTAATCTAGTGCATTGTTGGTTCACTTACCTTTTCCTTCCATTTCCCTTCTAAATGTTTTTTTTTTCTTTGCCTGAATTTCTCACTTCCTGTTCCTCCTCAGTAAGCTTTCCCCCATCACACGAGCTGATCTGGCTGGGGGTTAGTCAGCATGCTCGCCCCCTGTGTTCACAGCGTCTCCCCACAGGGATGTAGTCCCAAGGGAGGGGGCGAGCATGCTTACTAACCCCCAGCCAGTACGGCTCGGATGATAGGGGCAAGCTTACTGAGGAGAAACAGGAGGTGAGCAATTCAGACAAAGAAAAAAACATTTAGAATGGAAATTGGAGACCCGGAGAAACGATCCGCCGGCGTCCGATGGAAACCATAGAGTAGACTGGTGACCAGATGGTCACCAGTCATCTCTATGATCGTCGGAGGCGCGGGCGCGATGTTATGACGTCACGCCCGGGTCCTGGAATGTAAACACAGCCGCAATCGCGGCTGAAAGCATTAGATTGGTGAATTTTTTTTCACAATCTAATGCTTTCCCGCCTGGAGGAGAGATGTGGGGTCTTATTGACACCGCATCTCTCCATAAAGAGTACCTGTCACGAACCATTCCTATTACAAGGGATGTTTACATTCCTTGTAATAAGAATAAAAGTGATAAAAAAAAAAAAATATGTCAAAATAAGTGTAAAAATAAAAGAAATTGGGTAAAATAAAAACTAAAATAATAAAAAAAAAAAAAATTAAACGCCCCTATCCCCGGTATCTTGCACTCAGAAGCGAACACACACGTAAGTCCCGCCCACATATGTAAATGCCGTTCAAACCACACATGTAAGGTATCGCCGCGTGCGTTAGAGCGCCAGCAACAATTCTAGCACTAGACCTCCTCTATAACTCTAACTTTGTAACTTGTAAAAAAAAAATAAGCGACGCCTATGGAGATTTTTAAGTGCTGACGTTTGGCACCATTCCATGAGTGTGCGCAATTTTAAAGCGTGACATGTTAGGTATCTATTTACTCGGCGTAACTTAATCTTTCACATTATACAAAAAAATTGGGCTAACTTTACTGTTTTGTGCAAATACTATGCGAGATAAAAAGTTGCAATGGCTGGCATTTTATTCCCTAGGGTGTCTGCTAAAAAAACATATATAGTGTTTGGGGGTTCTGAGTAATTTTCTAACAAAAAAATTATGATTTATGCATGTAGGAGAGAAGTGTCAAAATAGGCCCGGTATGGAAGTGGTTAAACAAATAAAAGCGTGTAAACTTGTTTTAAAGAGTAAGTAAACCCAATATTTCATATTCCTTATATATGCCTGCTGTATAATGTACTTGTATGAAAAAGTATCCTGTTCTCTTTGTATTGCTTCCTTTATGTGAAATCGCTGGTGTTCTTGCCAGTCCATCTGCTTTCCTAACATAAACTGACCACACCAAGCAGGAGACCACACCATGGTCAGTTCTCTAGCTGTGGTGAGAACCCAGCCTGATCTCCTTTTAATGATTAGATGTCATGCTTCCCCATGGACAGCTATTCACTGGGAAGATCAGTGTGCTGCTGCAATAAGTATGTGGGAACGGACGCCTGTTAGCAAGATGTGTGGGGGTGCCATTAAGAATGAGGCACCACAGCACCTCTGTTAAAGCAGCTAGTTTTTGTTTGTTGTGGTAAAGGTTGTGATTTTGCACATGTTTCCACATCACAAGTAGGGATGAGCTTCGTATTCGAGTCGAACTCATGTTCGACTCGAACATCGTATGTTCGATCGTTCGTCGAAATACGAACAAAACGTGTCGTTCGTGCCAAATTCGAGTTACGTTTTACAGACCATAATTCACTGCGGCATCGCTGGCTGATGATTGGCCAAGCATGCACTATGACCCGCATGCTTGGCCAATCACAGCTTGCAAAAAAACGGAGAGCCATAATTGGCCAAAGCCAGGGTGGCTTTGGCCAATTATGGCTCAGGGGGTTTAGTACACGTCCCACACTATAAAAGGCCACCTGCAGGTCGGCCTTGTGTAGTGTGTTGCGGTGGTTGAGAAGACAGAGAGAGAGTCATTTTTTGCAGGTAGATAGAGCCAGGGCCAGACTGGGAATAAAAACCAGCCCTGGAAAAAATGTCATACCAGCCCCACAGCATTTTTATACCAGCGTGATAGCACAGCGTCATTATTTTCTTGTTCATGAAAGGGAAAAACCATACATTTTAAAGCACATTTGAAGAGTGTATTATATATAGATAAGACAGATATGAAAACACAGAGGGCTTTATATCTATAAACGCAAATTCCAGGTAAAAATGGTCAATCATCAAGGGGGATCCCAGGAACTCAGAATGTGGGGGTGGGGGTCACCTTCCGCAGAAAGAATACGGTAAGGGTAGTGGGTTACTGATATAAGGGGGAAACCTTTATATCAGTGCCCCCTTACATTATCGTATTCACTTACCCTTTACATCAGTGACACCCCCCCCCCTCAGACTGGCCTAGCGGTGCTGTCACCGACCTCCTCTCAGGTGCATCATGCAGGGCTCAGTCAGTCGGCTCCAGCTTGGTGGCTCTAGTTTTATCCTATATAGTCTTCTCTCCACAGTCCACAGACATCTGACTTCTCCCATGACCCCCATCCCAGCGGTGCTCCCACTCTCCAGACTCCCTCAGAGACTGCAGACATGATACAGGAGATGGTCAGAGGCTGCAGACATGATACAAGAGCTCAATACAGCCTCATCAGTGCCCATCAAATGCAGCCTCACTGTAACCATCAAATGCAGCCTCACTGTGCCCATCATTGCAGCCTCACTGTGCCCATAATTGCAGCTTCACTATGCCCATCAAATGCAGCCTCACTGTGCCCATCAAATGCAGTCTCACTGTCCCCATTATTGCAGCCCCTCCTGTGGCCCATGTCCCAGTCTGCAGTCCCTGTCTGTGGGAAGGTGTGTTGTTGATGCTCGGTACGGTACCTTCCATGCCAGCCGGATATCCATGATTGCCATCAGCATGCAGGTTCTGTTATTGTCTTGGATGGGGACAGTGCTCCTTCCAGAGGATCTGATTGTTGTGAGAAGGAGTGGTCCCTGGCCACCTGCACCGTCAGCCGTCCTCATTTTCTGCCCCCAGTCAGCCTGTCCTCTGATCCTGGGGAAGTGAGAGCACTGGGTGGGAGCTAGAGAGAAGGGGGGCAAAGAGCAGGCGGGAGTGGAGATCACAGGGGTGGGGAGTGGAGAGCGCTGGGGGGCTTGAGAGCACTGGGGGGAGCCAAAAAGAACAGGGGTGGAGAGCACTGGGGGGCTGGAGAGCGATGGGTGGAGCTTGAGAGCATGGGGGGGGGGCAGAAAGAACAGGGGTGGGGAGCACTGGGGGGGAGAACAGGGGCAGAGAGCAAATGGGGGTAGGGAGAACAGGGGTGGAGAGCACTGGGGGGTGGGGGGAACAGGGGTGGAGAGCACTGGGGGGGAACAGGGGTGGAGAGCAGAACAGGGGTGGAGAGCACTGGGGGGGAGAACAAGGGTGGAGAGCACTGGGGGGGTGAACAGGGGTCAAGAGCACTGGGGGGAGGACAGGGGTGGAGAGCACTGGGGGGTGAACAGGGGTAAAGAGCACCGGGGGGAGAACAGGGGTGGAGAGCACTTGGGGGGGGGAACAGGGGTGGAGAGCACTGAGGGGGGGGACAGGGGCGGAGAGCACAGGGGGGTAGGGAGAACAGGGGTGGAGAGCACTGGGGGGGAGAACAGGGGCGGAGAGCACGGGGGGTAGGGAGAACAGGGGCGGAGAGCAGAACAGGGGTGGAGAGCACTGGGGGGAGAACAAGGGTGGAGAGCACTGGGGGGGAGAACAGGGGCGGAGAGCACAGGGGGGTAGGGAGAACAGGGGTGCAGAACACTGGGGGGGTGGGGAGAACAGGGTTGGAGAGCAGAACAGGGGTGGAGAGCACTGGGGGGAGAACAGGGGTGGAGAGCACTGGGGGGGGGCAGGGGTGGAGAGCACTGGGGGGGGGCAGGGGTGGAGAGCACTGGGGGGGAGAACGGGGGGGACAGGGGTGGAGAGCACTGGGGGACAGGGACAGGGGTGGATAAGCACTGTGGGGGGGGGGACAGGGGTGGAGAGCACTGGGGGGGGAACAGGGGTGGAGAGCACTGGGACGTACGGACGGGGGTGAATAAGCACTGTGAGGGGGGGAACAGGGGTGGAGAGCACTGGGGGGGGGACTGGGGTGGAGAGCACTGGGGGGGGGGCAGGGGTGGATGAGCACTGTGGGGGGGTACACTGGGATGGTGGCTGGAGAAGGATGGGGAGATCAGGGGGGGGCAGAAAGCCTATCCTCGGCTGTGCGGCGGGCATGACATCTCCTGTGTGTATTATCACTGAGCTGGCCTAGCTGCCTCAGCCTGGGTCTGTGTTCGGCGATGACGCTGTAACACGGTCCCGCCCCCCTAGACCGGCTTGTGTGATAGGATGAACTTTCTACTATCGCATGAGCCGGTCTAGGGGGGCGGGACCGTCTGTTTTACAGCGTCATCGCCGAACACAGACCCAGGCAGCCAGACCAGCTCCGTAATGATACAGACACACAGGAGATGTCGAGCGCTGCAGCCCCCGAAACTGAAGCCGGCCGCATGACAGGCAGCCCACCGGGAGTTCTCCAGATCTCCCGGTAGGCCACTTCGGCCCTGGATAGAGCAGGCAGGCAGGCAGGCTAGTCAGTTAATGTTACAGTGTGTAGAGGATATATATACTTCCCAGGTGTTGTACATATATTTATACACTGTATAGTTTAGCTAGATCAGTTCTTCCTAATTTACTGGCAGGCAGGTGATTGTGCTAGCTGCAGTACGTGGTTTATTGCCTGTGTCCTCTGTAGTTTGCACCTAAAGCTACTTGGTGTGTACTGGCCGTGTGCTCTGTAGTTTGCACCTAAAGATTCAGGAGCAGTGATTTTAATGATGCTTAAATGAAAAAAAATGAAATAAATAAAAAATACATTTAAATATTGTACCTGCTGGGTGTCTATAGTATGCCTGTGAAAACATCTTTGAGAACCCGGGTCTTGCCCGAGGGAAAAAAAGTTTTAAAAACGGTCGTTTTTTCAGGAGTCCTGAAAAAAACAACCGTTTTAAAAACTTTTTTTCCATTGATACATGTTCCCTGGGGCAAGACCCGGGTTGTCAAAGACGTTTTACGACAATAACTTGCATATTAGGCTTTAAAATGAACACTTTTGAATTCGAACGTTCGAGTCCCATAGACGTCAATGGGGTTCTAAATGTTCGCGCAAACGTTCGGTCCGTTCGAAGGTTCTGGTGCGAACCGAACGGGGGGGGGGGGTGTTCGGCTCATCCCTCATCAAGTGTGAACCAGGCCAAATAGAGAGTAGGAGGAAAGACATACTATAGAATCAAATACTGACAGGCAATATCACTGTGCATGGATGGAAGGTATGTTTGGTATGCCTTAACAATGTAAACAATATGTGTTACATGTCCATGCTCAATCAACATATAGGTATAATAGGTTGGTGTGTGAACATATACTGTATATGTTTAACAAGTAGTAGTTAAAATATGTTTATAGAAATACATTTATAAAGGGACACGGTGTATGTGGACCAGGACAACAAACTTGTATTTGCTCTGCTTGCATCTGCTAAAGCGGAGGTCTCCAAACTTTGTAAACAAAGGGCCAGTTTATTGTCCTTCAGACTTTGGGGGGGCAGTGGGAGTAGAACATATGCTGGTGTCCATTGAGCCTAAACAATGTCTTATCTTTGGCGTCAGTGGGAGGAATAGTGCCCAAGTGTTAGTGTCAATGGAAGGAATAGTGTCCCATCGTTGGTGTCAATGGAAGGAATGGTGCCCCATTGTTGGTGTCAATGGATGGAATAATGCTCTATCATTGGTGTAAATGAAAGCAATGCCCCGTTGTTGGTGTCAGCGGAAAGAATTCTGCCCCACCGTTGGTGTCAGTGGGAGGAATAGTGCCCCATCATTGGTGTCAGTGGGAGGAATAGTGTCCCATTGTTGGTGTCAATGGAAGGAATAGTGCCCCATCGTTGGTGTCAATGGAAGGAATGGTGCCCCATTGTTGGTGTCAATGAATGGAATAATGCTCCATCATTGGTGTAAATGAAAGGAATGCCCCGTTGTTGGTGTCAGCGGAAAGAATTCTGCCCCAACGTTGGTGTCAGTGGGAGGAATAGTGCCCCACCCTTGGTGTCAGTGGGAGGAATAGTGCCTCATCGTTGGTGTCAGTGGGAGGAATAGTGCCCCAAGGACCAGATAAAGGCAAACTGCCACATCCAGCCCCCCCCCCCCCCCCCCGGGCTGCAGTTTGGAGACTACTGTGTTAAAGCATAAATATAGTAGGAAACACCTGTAGTAATTCCCTTAGGAGGTGAGCATTCGGTGCACTGGCTTGTAGTGTCCTCCTAGCACTCAAGCAAACATGTAGATAAAGCAAAGCCGGCGGCTCAATCTTTTGCAATGACTACATTTCTTAATCCAGGTGTGGTACAAAATAATACAGGACTTACACGTTTCGGCATGTAGCCTTAGTCACACGACTAAGGCTACACGCCGAAATGCGTAAGCCCTGTATTATTTTGTACCACACCTAGATTAATAAATGTATTCATTGCAGAAGATTGAGTCGCCAACTTTCCTTTATCAACTGTGCATACCTGTAGGTCAAAATATATTCATTTCCACTTTGTATTCCAATTAATTTTACTGTGAATGATCTTAAAGTTTGTAAACTTACTTTGAAAATATCTCTACTTCTGAGTCACACATTTCACAGAGCATGCCTTCTGAACTACAGAGGTGCTGAAAGGAGGAGTTTCAGGAGGCAGAGTCAGTATAGGAATTGTTATGCCCCTCACTACACGTGACTGATGTGTATTCGGGCACACTGTTAACTCTTCTCATACCAATGCATTCCAGTAGGCGCAGAATCCTTTTGAACTTTTATTAGTACAAGATAGAGTAAAACTTAAACAGATACAAACAAGTACAATTAGTAAATAATCACACAATTAGAGCATCCCTAACTACCTAGCTAGAGACACAAAGATAAACGTACCGGAGATGGATCGGTATGGCTGACGTGGGATAGAACTCAGCAGACATGTGCTTGCTTCCAAGGAGAAAATGGAAAAGAAAGCCCTGGAGGTGCTGCAAGGCCTCATGGGATAGAAATACGGAGGCTTGCATGGACCAAACTAATAAACTATTCTAGCTGACTGTATTAAGATAGAACTGGTGCAGTTAAACAGAATGTCCACTAGATGGCAGCATTGATTTAATTCAAACTAAAGTCAATGAAGCAAGGTATCATGGGACATGTAGTCAATAAAAATGGAAAGTACACAGCAGAGGAGAAGCTGCAAAGTATTCAGGGAATCCAGGAAGTTGTTGGTCAGCAGACAGGAAAATCTCACAACATGAAAGGCGATTTTAAAAGCAACTTTACATTGGTTTCTCAGAACTAACTATTGTTTGTATTGTTCTTACAATGCTAATGTTATAAAAAAGTGTACGCTGTGATCATAGAACTCGTTTTGATTTCTATGGTTGCTAAGGATTAAATAGACTCAATAAATTTGCCTAGGCATGGAAACCAGGAAGTAACTGAAGAAATGTGAAGAATAAAACAAGCAAATATGACATACTTTTCTATGTATTTACTAAGGCTAGCAGCATAAGGATTACAAGTAGTCAGTGTTGACTGACTGGATGAAGATCCACTTTAACTTCCTCTTTCTATACATTCTATATTATACTTGATGAGAGACCAATAAGGGTAGAGCTGGTTTATCATGATTTATGTCACCAATACATGACTGCTCCCATCTGGAGGTCACATTGAGTCACTTTACACACCCCTCTGTACTTCTGTGCTCATACTGTTATCGTAAATAACACAGGTCGTCAATGAGAAGTGCAACACAGACACATTACAGTTTTAAAAACTAGAATTGTTTTTGTCCACGTTTTTCAATTTCAAATTCATTAAGTTTTCTTCTGCTTGTAAAAATCCTCAATTTATACCCATAAATGTCTAATAGAAAATATATAATCCCCCCAAGTGGTGGGTATATATTTTTTATGAATACATTTGAAAATATATTTTATATATATACTGCTCAAAAAAATTAAAGGAACACATTGAAAACATATTAGATCTCAACGGGCAAAAACCTCATGCTGGTGGGGGGGCTGGATGGCCTTGGTGGATACGGTGTCGGATTAGGCCTGGTTTGGTGGAGACGTCGACTGTCCGACAGCTACAGTAGTCAGGGAATTATTTTGGGGGGTTGGTGGAACACCAACCTTCACATTGTAGGGTAGCTGTCCACTTTGGGAGAGGTACTTGTTGTTGTTTATTATATTACATCTGGGTTCATTTGGAGGGAGTGGGGCCATGCTTTGCTTTTTTGTTCCTTTTTTTATTTTCTACTTGTTATTACGGCCTGGGGAGCCAGAAGGCACCGATACTGTGTCATTCAGCGCCTGCCCCCGGTTCGGGGATCGGCACTGGAATTGGGAGTAGGCAAAGAGGTTTTAACTAAATTGTGTTGGGGGGGACTAGATATGCTTTGACCTCACTTAATCCCTGTTTATTTCATTCCGTTTTGGCTTGTTTTGTCAGTATCTCTGGCCCTGACTGGGTAATGTGTTAGGAATGAAAGGATGGCACATCATTTGATGGAAATGAAAATTATCCACCTACAGAGGGCTGAATTCAAAGACACCCCGAAAAACAAAGTGAAAAAATTATGCAGCAAGCTAGTCCATTTTGCTGAAATTTCATTGCAACAACTCAAAATGGTCCTCAGTAGTTTGTATGGCCCCCAAGTGCTTGTATGCATGACTGACAACATCAGGGCATGCTCCTAATGAGATGACGGATGGTGTCCTGGGGTATTTCCTCCCAGATCTGGACCAGAGCATCACCAAGCTCCTGAACAGACTGAGGTGCAACCTGGCAGCACCGGATGGACTGAAACATAATGTCCCAGAAATGTTCTTTTGGATTTAGGTCAGGTGAGCGTGGGGGCCATTCAATGGTATCAATTTTTTCATCCTCCAGGAACTGGCTACATGCTCTCGCCACATGAGGCCGGGCATTGTCATGCACCAGGAGGAACCCAGCACCCACTGCACCAGCGTAGGGTCTGACAATGGGTCCAAGGATTTCATTCCGATACCTAATGGCAGGCAGGGTGCCATTGTGTAGCCTGTAGAGGTCTGTGCGTCCCTCCATGGATATGCCTTTCCTAGACCATCACTGACCCACCACCAAACTGGTCATGCTGATCGATGTTACAGGCAGCATAAAGTTCTCTGCGGCTTCTCCAGACCCATTCACGTCTGTCACATGTGCTCAGGGTGAACCTGCTCTCATCTGTGAAAAGCATGGGGCACCAGTGGCGGACCTGCCAATTCTGGTGTACATTTGAAAATGCCAATCGAGCTCCACAGTGTCCGGCAGTGAGCACAGAGCACACTAGAGGACGTCGGGCCCTCAGGCCACCCCCATGAAGTCTGTTTCTGATTGTTTGGTCAGAGACATTCACACCAGTGGCCTGCTGAAGGTCATTTTGTAGGGCTCTGGCAGTGCTCATCCTGTTCCTCCTTGCACAAAGGAGCAGATACGGTCCTGCTGATGGGATAAGGACCTTCTACGGCTCTGTCCAGCTCTCCTAAATAACTGCCTGTCTCCTGGAATCTCCTCCATGCTCTTGAGACTGTGCTGGGAGACACAGCAAACCTTCTGGCAATGACACGTATTGATGTGCCATCCTGGAGGAGTTGGACTGCCTGTGCAACCTTTATATTGCCTCGTGCTACCAGTAGTGACACTGACCCTAGCCAAATGCAAAACTAGTGAAAAACGGTCAGAAAAGATGAGTAGGGAAAAAAATGTCAGACACCTCCAGCTGAAAAAACATTCCTGTTTTGGAGGTTGTCTCATTGTTGCCCATCTAGTGCACCTGTTGTTAATTTCAATTAACAGCAAAGCAGCTGAAACTGATTAACAACCCCCTCTATATACACCCCTCCCCCTCTGTATACACCTCTCCCCCTCTGTATACACCCCTCCCCATCTGTATACACCTCTCCCCCTCTGCTACTTAACGGCCCAGATAAATATCCCAGGAGTTCTGATCAAAAGTATTCCTTACATTTTTTTGAGCAGTGTATTTTATAAATTAATATCAGATATTTTGATCATTAGCCCTGATGAAGGGACACTGGTCCCTGAAACATGTTGGGTCTTCTGGATCCTCAAATAAAAATTCCAGCTGTATAAAGATTGGTGCAGCGTAGTACCTCTGAACTTAGGCATTGCCTTTTCTGTTGCAGTGGGGTGATTTCATTCCTTTTGTTTCATTATATATATATATATATATATATATATATATATATCTATATATATATATACATACATATGAGGGCCACAATGTTCTTTGTTCTAAAGTGATTGTAAAGGCTCAAGTTTTTTTTTACCTTCAAGCATTCTTTGCACATGTGGTTATACTTTTCCTCCTCCCAGTAAAATGGTGAGACTAACAGCTAGAGTTTGGAAACATTTCCACAGTGCAAGAACAAAACTGCAATTTGCAAATATTGTGAGAAGAAATATTTTCCAAATGCTACAAGAATGACAAAACACATCCTTGCATGCCAGAGGTTGCCTAAAGACAGTAAAAAATACTTTATGGAATGAAATGAGCAACATTATGAAAGTGAAATTAGCGTTTTCCTCCAGAGCTCTCATTCCAGTAACACTCTTTCTGTTGGTCTCACCATTATACTATTGGGGATCACAAGATAGAGCAAGATATGGTGGAGAGGATGTGATTTTGGTAGAGGGTATGTTTTTTGGGGAGTGTATTAGGGTAGTATAGTTTTGTTCCTTGCACACCGTTTCATTCTATTTTATTATTTTTATGTAAAAAAATACAGGTTTAACAAACAAGCTTTCAGCTTATGAACACTGGAGGCAAAAAGGAGCTGCCAATTGCTCATAACAGCTAATGAGGTTATTTGTTGATATGCATTAGAAATCTATAAGCAGGAATTTGATTGGTTGCTGTGAACTCTTTATTCTTTTCCCCATTTTTTTTTTTTTTAAGTCTGATTCCCTGTACACACGACTGTTTTTCTCAGCAGGAAAAGAAAGTTTTTCCAGACGGGATTTCTCTCAAGCCCACCTTGCATACACACGTTCGGGCCCGTCCAAATCGCGGTGACGTACAACAGGTACGAGTCGACGGGACTATAAAGTGGAAGTTCCATTCAAACGGCGCCACCCTTTTGGGCTGCTTTTTCTGATCCTCGTGTTAGTAAAAGTTTGGTGAGAGACGATTTGCGCTTTTCAGTCTTCGTACTTTTCAGTCCGTTACAGCGTGACGAATGTGCTATCTCTATTACAAATGCTAGCTTTACCAGAACGAGCACTCCCATCTCACACTTAATTCTTCACCTCGGAAAAGCATAGACATGACCGGTCATGTTCTTTCTTTTTCCCGTTGGGAAAACTGCGATGGAGCATACACGCGGCTGGGATTCCCGGCCAAAAGCTCTTATGGGAGTTTTCCTGCCGGGAAAACCGGTTGTGTGCACGAGGCATGAATCTTCTTTATGGTATTTCACCTTTTGCTGAATTCTGACCTCCCTCGTTACCAGAATAGTATGACAGGCTGTTGTACCCTAGTTCCGACCGATTCAGGGTCACATTGTTAGAATACCTTCTCTATAACAATGTTATCACCATTTAACCAGCCCATTTACAGCTCTCAATTAGATTCACATATATAGATATGGTAGCAGTAGGCGTGCAGTCGGCCTATCAGCATGTATTTTTGTTGCGTGCATTGTTTATGAATGGCTGGGATTTCATATGACTGCTGTGTGTAATCTAGTATGTCTTATGGCTTCAGATAGCAGATCTCAGCTGTAAATGTTTCACTTTTTATAGTTACAGCCACAGCTTTGAAAGTAGTTAATCATATATTGGTATGGTGAATTTGTGGAGTGGGGATAGTAGAAGTTAGAGGAGGGGTTGGTCGCTCCTGTTCATAACATAGGAAGAAAGCTGTGGCATGCACAATATCACATAACATTCTATAGGCTTGAGTCCAGCAAGTGTCAGATGCACGACGCAGCAGCACAGAACGCACAGTGCAGCACAGAACGCACAGCAGTGACTGGACATCACTACTGGAAGTAAAAACTGCTCCTCTGTTCTTTTCTATTTTTAACCCAAGGCAATCTACAGCGGTACAATTTAGGAAAACTTTTGGACCCATGGCTACAAATCGTATTTTAATCAGAGGAGGTAAAATAGTAAACAATGACTTTTCGCAGCTTGCTGACATTTATATCGAAAATGGGATCATAAAAGATATCGGAAATAATCTACAGCTTAATCACATTGTTGACTTAAAGGTTTTAGATGCCACAGGAAAACTGGTCATCCCCGGGGGAATCGATACCCATACACACATGCAATTCCCATTCATGGGCACCTATTCCGTGGATGATTTCTACATAGGTACCAAGGTAATCAATCTCTTCTTATTGATATAAGGACTGGTATACCTTCCAGTACGTAAAATAGATCTAACCCATAAGTTGTAACCTTTTGAGTGCTTTTTATGCTTTCATGTCATATTTTTCATGACAATGTTTTATTTTCAAATATGCAGCCACTAGAGGGCACACTTGTCTGTAAGTTAGCATGCATAGAGGAGCTTTGCAACTTGATAATTGTCTCTGTAGAGTGGAATATCCAAGTCCATGCTGTGTCTCCGTTATAAAGAACTTGCAGGTGACTGGAATCCATCAGTGTGTGCTTAAAGCTGATTTATAAGACATTGGGGTTTATTTAATAAAGGCAAATCCACTTTGCACTGCAAGTGCACAGAAATGAATTGTATTTAATTGTTAGTATACACTAAAGAATTGTAATAGATCTGAGACACCATTGGGTGCTCCAAAGAGAACATTAATGTGGCACGCATAGTGCCCCCCCATCCACCTGTCAGGCCCTGTTCCGTGCCACATTTCTGTCTGAGTAATGTAGGGCAGTCCAGGTTTTGAATCATGTGTCCTAGTTTCAGTTCCTAGAGAGACAGGAGGTCTGGTCTAGGAGGTGGGGAGGGTCCCAGTAGGAGACGACTCCAGGAGAGAGAGACAGGAGATCTGGTCTAGGAGGTCGGGAGGGTCCCAGTAGGAGACGACTCCATGAGAGAGAGACAGGAGGTCTGGTCTAGGAGGTCGGGAGGGTCCCAGTAGGATATGGCTCCAGGACAGAGAGAGACAGGAGGTCTGGTATAGGAGGTCGGGAGGGTCCCAGTAGAAGATGGCTCCAGGAGAGAGAGACAGGAGGTCTGGTCTAGGAGGTTGGGAGGGTTCCAGTAGAAGACGGCTCCAGGAGAGAGAGACAGGAGGCCAGGTCTAGGAGGTCGGGAGGGTCCCAGTAGAAGACGGCTCCAGGAGAGAGAGACAGGAGGTCTGGTCTAGGAGGTCGGAAAGGGTCCTAGTAGGAGACGGCTCCAGGAGAGAGAGACAGGAGATCTGGTCTAGGAGGTCGGGAGGGTCCCAGTAGGAGACGACTCCAGGAGAGAGAGACAGGAGGTCTGGTCTAGGAGGTCGGGAGGGTCCCAGTAGGATATGGCTCCAGGACAGAGAGAGACAGGAGGTCTGGTATAGGAGGTCGGGAGGGTCCCAGTAGAAGATGGCTCCAGGAGAGAGAGACAGGAGGTCTGGTCTAGGAGGTTGGGAGGGTTCCAGTAGAAGACGGCTCCAGGAGAGAGAGACAGGAGGCCAGGTCTAGGAGGTCGGGAGGGTCCCAGTAGAAGACGGCTCCAGGAGAGAGAGACAGGAGGTCTGGTCTAGGAGGTCGGAAGGGTCCTAGTAGGAGACGGCTCCAGGAGAGAGAGACAGGAGGTCTGGTCTAGGAGGTTGGGAGGGTCCCAGTAGGAGACACTCCAGGAGAGAGAGACAGTAGGTCTCGAGGAGTCTAAGGCTGCAGCCTGAGCATGCATGTCTGCAGGAGGCAGATTTGGCCCACGACCGAGCAGCACAAATCTGACAGTGATTAAGCCAGGAGGCTGAAGGATGTGTATACAGTGATGGTGGAACCCCCTTTTCGTTTCCTTTAAATAAAAGTGGGCTGCCATGCCCTTAAAAATGCAGTCTGCAATGGCACATTTCTGATAAACGCATGCACCACTAGAGTCTAATCACTCGAACGTTTACCATATATATATTTATATCATTTATTTATGGTGGTCTATTAGCTATCTTACATAGTTTATACGGTTGAAGAAAGACATTGGTCTATCCAGTTCATCCTCAGTGTGTGTGTGTTTTTGTCACTATAATTTTCCATATGCCTGTACATTGTGTTTGAAGAAACACATCTAAAAGTTTTTTTTATTTATCTATGCTCCCTGCTGACACCACTAACTGTGTAAGGGAGCTCCACATCCTTAGGCTTGATGCACGCTGGACGTTATAATAAAGTTATAAAAACGGCAGTAGATTTGCAGTGAGTTTTTCAAAGTTTATTCAGCATTTTTGCAATAGCATCTTTTAAAGTTTTTTTTTTTCAATGAGATAAAAAAACGGTAGACGCTGGTGAGCCGCAATTTTGGGTGTTTATCTGCATTTTTTTATGTTTTTACAGCGGAAAAACTCCTCTCAGAACCCACTACTTTTTTTTTTTACAGCCCAAAACTGTAGACAACATCCTATGTGTGCATGGGCACATAGGATAACATGCTGGAGAGTTTATTGACCGTAGAAAAAAACATCTGAAGCCAAAAACAGCAGCTGAAAAAACATCCAAAAACATCCAGTGTGCCCGAGGCCTTAGAAATAAACAATAGTGCAGTGCTCAAATATATTTGTACAAATAAAAAATAAAAAGCATATATACGCCAAATTAGGAAACCAACCAAAGTGACAAAAGATCCAAGAGGATTGTGCAATAGTCAAAATATTAAATCTTTGAAAACAAAATGATGCTGTAGAAAAATCGTGCTATAACTGGTAGTGCTCAAAGTTCAGAACTAAGTTCATGAGTCAACATTCAGTAAAGCATAGTCCACCATGAAAAATGCGTAGAAGAGAAGTCATGTGAGGGCACAGTGAGATAGAAACGTTTCCCTTCTTGTGCGGTCCACCACCATGTAGTAAAATTGGCACACTTACCAGAAGGTGTGGACTCATATACTGGTATGTATTGAGTCAATCAAGCAATTGTGAGGTAATACCTCAACTGTGTCCAGCTCTATTGAATGGATAATATGGAAATCACCCCGTCCAAGGTTGAATGGACAGGCTCCCAATACACGACAGACATCAATAGGGAAGGCGAATCGGCCACACAACAAACGGTCACATAAAGTGTAAATCTGCATAAAATCATTTAACCACTTCCCGACCAGCCACTGTATATATACGGCGGCAGGTCGGCTCTATTGTCAAACCGCCGGACCTGTACGGTGGTTCGTGCATGTGACACTGTGGGCACGTGCGCGCCTGCTGTACGCAGTAGGAGTGCGCCCATGGACTCGATGTCTGCCAGCGATCCACGATTGCGGTACACAGAGGCAGAACAGGGATGTAAATAAGGCAGATCCCCGTTCTGACAGGAGACATCATGGAGATCTGCTGTAATCAGTGATCGGGAACAGTGATCTCTGTGGTGTTACAGTGAGTCCAGCCCCCACACAGTAAGAACACACCCAGGGAACACAGTTAACCCCTTGATCGCCTCCTAGTGTTAACACCTTTCCTGCCAGTGTCATTTATATATTAATCAGTACATTTTTTTTATCAATGACCATTACAACCCCTTTAAGAGGGTACATCCTTCTGGGGCTGAAGTAGTTAATGTAAAAAACGGGTGTGCACTTACAAGAATCCACTTAAAATCGTTCTATGTATTCCATAGACAGTTCAGAAAGTGTTGAAATATAACTCCACGAGCATTACCACACACAACTTAATTTGTAAATTAGGCATTTGTGGGGTACTATATCAAATGTTTTAATAAAATCTAGGCCTTCCTCTATCCAAATCACAACTTACACCCTCATAGAATGTTAAAATGTTATTCCGGTTGTTTTTTGGCAAATTCTTAGATCTAGTCCCTTATCGTCCCTTCAAATAACTTACATACTATTGATGTTACGCTTATTGGTTTGTAGTTTCCAGGTATATATCTTGGCCTTTTAATTAAATATTGGCACCACATTTGCTTTTGCCGAACTGCTGGTAATGTTTCAGTCAGTAAACTGTCCTTAAAAATTAGGAACAATGATCTGACTATAACACATTTGAGAGCTCTTGGGTGTTATGCCGCCTACACACGGCCGTTTTTTATGACAAGAAAACTGCCATTTTTTTTATTGGTCGTGAAAACCGGTTGTGTGTATGCTCCACAGCATTTTTCTCGACGAGAAAACTGCCTGCACAAAATTAGAACCTGCTCTCTTTTTTCTCGTAGTTTTTCACGTCGTTCTTTTTCTCGTCGCAAAAAAAATGTCGTGTGTATGCTTTTCCGAGGGAAAAAAAACGTGCATGCTCAGAATAAAGTATGAGACGGGAGCGCTCGTTCTGGTAAAACTAGCGTTCGTAATGGAGATAGCACATTCGTCACGATGTAACGGACTGAAAAGCACGAGGCTGAAAAGCATGAATCGTCTCTCACCAAACTTTTACTAACACGAAAAAGCAGCCCAAAGGATGGTGCCATTTGAAAGGAACTTCCCCTTTATAGTCCTGTCGTACATGTTGTACGTCAACGCGCTTTGCTCGACCGTTTTTTTTTCATGAACATGTGCATGCAAGGCAGGCTTGAGAGGAATCACGATGAATCACGTCGAGAAAAGTGTAGTTTTTTCTCCCCTGCACAAAATGAGCAGTTGACCTGTGCAGTGCAGGCACAACCCCACTATGTGGGAAAACTCTTTTTTTTTGCCCGGGGTTGATCTTGAACATTACTGTTTGCTTTAATATAGTTGCCTTCTCCATTTCACTTGCTTCCCCTGATCATCTTTTCTGGAGCCAATATGTTCCCACCTAGCTTTTTCACTATATATACACTGCTCAAAAAAATTAAAGGAAAACTTTGAAAACATATCAGATCTCAACGGGCAAAAATCTCATGCTGGATATCTATACTGATATGGACTGGGTAATGTGTTAGGAATGAAAGGATGGCACATCCTTTGATGGAAATGAAAATTATCAACCTACAGAGGGCTGAATTCAAAGACACCCCGAAAATCAAAGTGAAAAAATTATGCAGCAAGCTAGTCCATTTTGATGAAATTTCATTGCAACAACTCAAAATGGTCCTCAGTAGTTTGTATGGCCCCCAAGTGCTTGTATGCATGCCTGACAACATCACGGCATGCTCCTAATGAGACGACGGATGGTGTCCTGGGGTATTTCCTCCCAGATTTGGGCCAGAGCACCACTGAGCTCCTGAACAGACTGAGGTGCAACCTGGCGGCACCGGATGGGCCGAAACATAATGTCCCAGAGATGTTCTTTTGGATTTAATTCAGGTGAGCGTGGAAGCCATTCAATGGTATCAATTTCTTCATCCTCCAGGAACTGGCTGCATGCTCTCGCCACATGAGGCCGGGCATTGTCTTGCACCAGGAGGAACCCAGTAACAACTGCACCAGCGTAGGGTCTGACAATGGGTCCAAGGATTTCATCCCGATACCTAATGGCAGTCAGGGTGCCATTGTGTAGCCTGTAGAGGTCTCTGCGTCCCTCCATGGATATGCCTCCCCAGACCATTACTGACCCACCATCAAACTGGTCATGCTGAACGATGTTACAGGCAGCATAAAGTTCTCAGCGGCTTCTCCAGACCCTTTCCCGTCTGTCACATATGCTTAGGGTGAACCTGCTCTCATCTGTATAAAGCATGGGGCACCAGTGGCGGACCTGCCAATTCTGGTGTTTAATGAAAAATGCCAATCGAGCTCCACAGTGTCCGGCAGTGAGCACAAAGCACACTAGAGGATGTCGAGCCCTCAGGCCACCCCCATGAAGTCTGTTTCTAAGTGTTGGGTCAGAGACATTCTGCTGGAGGTCATTTTGTAGGGCTCTGGCAGTGTTCATCCTGTTCCTCCTTGCACAAAGGAGCAGATACCGGTCCTGCTGATGGGTTAAGGACCTTCTATGGCTCTGTCCAGCTCTCCTAAAATAACTGCTTGTCTCCTGGAATCTCCTCCATGCTCTTGAGACTGTGCTGGGAGACACAGCAAACCTTCTGGCAATGACACGTATTGATGTGCCATCCTGGAGGAGTTGGACTGCCTGTGCAACCTTTATAGGGTCCAAGTATCGCCTTGTGCTACCAGTAGTGACACCGACCCCAGCCAAATGCAAAACTAGTGAAAAACAGTCAGAAAAGAGAGAGTAGGGAGTAGGGAAAAAAAATGTCAGACACCTCCAGCTGAAAAAACATTCCTGTTTTGTAGGTGGTCTCATTGTTGCCCATCTAGTGCACCTGTTGTTAATTTCAATTAACAACAAAGCAGCTGAAACTGATTAACAACCCCCTCTGTATACACCCCTCCCCCTCTGCTACTTAACTGACCAGATCAATATGCCATGAGTTCTGATTCAAAAGTGTTCCTTTAATTTTTTTGAGCCGTGTATATTTGAAAAATGTGGGAGATTTTTTAATTTGTTCCTTTCAGCAATGTGTCTCTTGTAGCTTATTTTCACTGCCCTGCTCACACTCATTGGATTCTTTGAAGTTTTGGAATGCCAATGATTACCATGTGGTCTTATATATTTTAACCACTTCCCGACCGTCTTACGACTATATACAGCGGCACTTTAAAGATGGATATCTCGCACGCAGAAGCGAACGCATACGTGAGTAGCGTCCGCATATGAAAACGGTGTTCAAACCACACAAGTGAGGTATCGCCGCGATCGTTAGAGCGAGAGAAATAATTATAGCCCTAGACCACCTCCTCTGTAGCTAAAAAGATGCAACCTATAGAATTTTTTAAACGTCGCCTATCAAGATTTTTAAGGGTAAAAGTTTGACGCCATGCCACGAGCGGGCGCAATTTTTAATAGTGACATGTTGGGTATCATTTTACTCGGCGTAACATTATCTTTCACAATATATAAAAAAATTGGGCCAAATTTATTGCTGTCTTATTTTTTAATTAAAAAAAGTGATTTTTTTCCAAAAAAAGTGCGCTTGTAAGACCACTGTGCAAATATGGTGTGACAAAAAGTATTGCAATGATCGCCATTTTGTTCTCTATGGTGTTATAAAAAAAAAATATAATGTTTGGGGGTTTTAAGTAATTTTCTAGCAAAAAAAAATGTTTTAGTCTTGTAAACACCAAATCTGAAAAACACCCAAGGTACTGAAGTGGTTAAAGCATAGTTTTTTTTCTTGTTAATATGTCTTTTATGTTCATACTTAGCCAACTTGTTTTAAAGCGATATTAAAACTAAAAACAATAATTTAATATGTGCAGCTTACCAATCCTTAGATGTTGTTGCTTCATTCGTTTCCCTTTTTTCCCCTTATTTCACCTGGGGATGCTGCCAGTAACACATTTACTGCATTGGGGAGTCCACATTCTGGATAAAGTAGTAAAGCAGACACATCTGGACATCTGCACTGATAGAGGGGGGTCTGCACTGAAGGGGGTCATTACTGATGGAGGGCGTCTGTACTTGGTGGGGGTCTGTACTTGGTGGGGGTCTGTACTTGGTGGGGGTCTGTACTTAGGAGGGGGGTCTGTACTTAATTGAAGGGGGTCTGTAGTTAGTGGAGGGGATCTGTACTAAGAGAGGGGGGTCTGTACTGAGGGGGGACTATAGTTGGTGGAGGGGGGGTGACACCAATTTTTTCCACACTGGGTGACACCAACCCTAGTGATGCCACTGCATGACTCAATAAACCACTGTAAGCACCCCTCTCAATGGTTTGTCTAAGCCCTCTAACTGCCGTTTTGACTGGAAAGCTTGGTCTGTTAAAGTAAGTTGAAAAATAAAAGACATACTATCAGAATCATCAGTTGAAAATAAAGGAAAAATCATAAAAAAAAGGAAAACTAATATAACCACCACATCTAAGAATTAGTGAGCTGCAGTTGAATACATTTTTGTTTTGGGGTTTAATACCACTTTAGTTCTTTTATATTTTTTGCTCAGTTGAATGCAACAAATGTCATTGGTTCATATGTACTTAAGCATTCTCACGTTTGAATTTGATACTTTTTAGTATCATGTAGTATAAAGTGCAGCTTAGTAAAGTTAGTTCTTGAAATTTAGTGGTCTTGTCCTACCATCATGCCTCCCTTTTCTATAATTTATGACAAACATAATTACTCTATGACAGGGAATGAAATAAGAAATAAAGGAACACCAACCATAGGATGGACTATGGGTGTCCTAAGGTATTGCGGTGCCACGTCCTAACATAAGTAGAGATGTTTATCCATCCCTTTTCATACAGATACCATCTCATACCACTACAGCTCTGTTCTAACGGTCTGGTCCGGTTCTTACAATTTTTGGGATTTAACCCTTATGGGTATTTTCCTATTCTACTCACAAATGTGCAGTGTATATACATTATCTTGCACTGCTTCCTAAACTTTGAACCAGCCCTATACTGACTGTACCCTGTACTTTGGGTATGTATACATGGATTTTTTGATTCGGGTTGCTATATGCATTTATGCGTTGCATAAGCCCTATTTTCTTATTAGTACTATTTATTTCTTACTTTATCAGACCCTACTCCAGTCCAAACTTTGTCCGAAAAACTACACCTCTATCCAGTTTGCTATCTGGAACTTGTTACCACAGTGATCCAGAATTATCGTTGGAATTCTTACACATATATACATTTATTCCTTACCTATCATTGCTGATGGTAGGTTTATTATACTTTTTTACTTTTTTTATTATATAATCTCGCCTCTCTATACACACAAAATGTTTCACTCTCACTTCCTTACTGGTGATGTGTGGAGCTTCGCTACCACCTTTCCCTGACTCTATTACCACCGACAATTGAGATATATATATATACTCTTTTCTCTTTCTTGCCGCACTATCTAGGCATATCCGTCATTACTCGCCATTTTTTCTATTTTGGCGAGGACGGTGTTACTTCTCAACACCTCTGATTAACTATATGGGTATGTGGCATGTCCCTACACCTCCCTCACTTTGATCCCCTTTTTGCACCGGTGGTTTGGCGGTTCTTGGCAATCTGAGTCATTGTTTATGGTGCTTTTATGCACAAGAAACACTATTTATTTTGATTCACAAAATACACAATGTTAAATTAAAATCTGAAACCAATAATAGTCTATGTTTTTCCTTCCAGAAAGTATTCTTTTTAAGCTCCTGAAGAAGCAGTAACATGCGAAACATGTAGAGCCTATGTATAAAAATACACAAATTGAAGCCTACGTTTGTTCACCAACTGTTGTTGTTGTCCCGTGTGGACTATCTGTGGTTTTTGTACAACCCCTATGGGTTATTAGCATTTCAGAGATATTCTATGCTTACTAATGTTTTTAATATAGTCAATTATATGTTTTTTAATATTGTTTTTCTATATTGTAATTGTTGATTCAATTACCCAGGTTTCTGGGCTTGTATCAATAAAAAACTTCTTTTATATTCTATGCTGACCATTGGTGCCTATAAAGTCCATTATTCCTTCAAAATTTAAAATCTCTACTTATGTTAGGACGTGGCACCGCAATACCTTAGGACACCCATAGTCCATCCTATGGTTGGTGTTCCTTTATTTCTTATTTCATTCTCAATACAGGGTGGAAGCACCCATTATAATTTGATGGTCCCTCTCTTACCAATATTCTAATATGAATTATTAAAGTACTGTTACAGCCAATATTTTTATTTTACTTTAACATACATTATGTCTTTTCAGAACCTATAAGCCCTCTATTTTAGGTGGGTAAGTAGAAGGAATTGTCCCTCTTTTTCCCCCCCCCAGTCCTCTATCTGAGAGGTACTTCCTCTCTATTTTGAGCTTGTTTTGGAATTTTGTGCGTTTATCTTTTGGGTTTGGTTCTCCTGTAAAATATCTTTACCGCTGTGGATTAATTTATCCTACAAATTTGATTGTGCTGTGATTTTTTCCTTTTGTTCTATACTGCTGAGTAATGGACTTTATAGGAGATGCCTGGTCTGGTTATATGAAGGAAATACATACTAACTGTAACATCGATACTAGAGACGATATAAGTTTAAACCAATACATGGCCAAAGCCAGAAGACATCTTAAAAAGAAGTCCAACCTGTACTGGCACATAGAATTCTTTCAACAGTACATACAGGACAGGGTGTGCCCGGTAGGACTTAGAGTTCAACTTTTTCCATCCTTTGGAGACCTTACATCAGAGTTCAAACGGAATTGGGAATCTGAACTTACCAGATGTAGTATTGAGCTAATCAAATTATTGGTTGCGCAGTACAAATCCGACCTTCAGATTCTCGATCAGGACCTAGTCAACTTGCAGACACAATATGACTATGTTAAAAATCACAAACTATTTGACAAAAAATGGCAAGAACTTAAGGAGTACCTAAATAAACTTAATAAAGATATTATTTCCAAAAAACAGATAAAAATGTATAAGGACAAGCTGGCCTTTGCGGAGGGGTTCGCCTATCACTGGAATTCATCGGCTCCGAATCCCAGGAGGGGCAGACCAGGCCGCAAATCCAACCCTAACCAGACTTATAGTTCCAGAGAGGAGGACTCTGAGTCTGGCTCTTCAATACCCCCTTCACTTTCTCATCTTTCTACTACTCTTCCATCACAGGGAACACGTCCTTTCACGCATGGTGGTACCCGTAAGAGGGGTTACAATGGCACTCATGCCACCCCACACCCAAAAAAACGTCAAGAAAATGACATGAGTCACACAGCACGTACTGGGCACTTACAACAAGCAACACCACATACGAACATGATGGGAACCAATGCCACTCCCGGACAACAGTTGAGTTATTTGGGCCCTAAGGCATCTCAGGCACTTCAGATGCTCCAACCTATTGGATCTGGAGAATTGATGCCACAAGCTTTGAGACCCACTCAACCTAACACATGTCATCAATCGGGACGGGCAAACTCAAATGGGTCACTCTTGTCACCTAGCCTACTGAATGTTGGCAATACAAGTACCAAACAAAGCACTTTAGATTCCCATCTAGCTCTCCCAGGACCCTCACAACTGAATTTTCCCTTGACCCCGCTTCTAACCCCCCTAACGTAGGATGTAACATCATCAATCTGACTTCCTATAAATTTTCTGAAACAGAATTGGAAGTCTTACATTTTGGTCTTAGCTTTTGCCCTACGTCACAGCTCGATAAATATGAAACAATTAAAGATCTTTATCTTTTCGCCAGGAAACTAACTTACAAATATCTATTCGATCAGGATCGGTTGCGATCCAAGAAAGATAAAGACCTGGCGGAAAAGATGAAGGACTTTACCATGGCTGAATTTCGAGCCTTTAGGGATTTGGTATTATTATTAGAAGAAAGCGAAACTACACTTGCAACCCCTAACCCTAGCGACCTGGAGCCCCCCACACCCCCCAAGTTGGTTTTACCAAACCACAAGTTCAAACTTAAATCCACCAAATTTCCAGACCTAACTACCAATTCATATGTTTGGTCATTTCTATTGGCCACTGTAAGCGAAATTAAATCACTTGATGTCAACCCTATACAGTCTAATCTGACGAAACAACAAACCCTCTCAATTAGGAAATTAAAAAATCACCCAGACCTTACCATTAAACCCTCAGATAAGGGAGGTAACATTGTATTAATGACCAATACACAATATGAAAAAATGTGTATGAACATCTTATCTAATCGGTCTTGGTACCAAAAAATTGTAGAGATGTCAGTGACACAATATGCCAATGATTATAAATCATTGATAGGAGAAGCGTTTATGAAGGGTCTAATAGATCAGGACACGTATGATTATCTCAATATTAAATTTCCACGGGCTCCAACCTTTTATGCCCTACCCAAGGTACATAAGAACCTTAAGGTGCCTCCTGGCAGACCCATTGTTTCGGGCATTGGGTCAATCACAGAAAATGCTAGCAGGTTCATTGATTTCTTCTTAACACCACATGTCATCAGCCTACCGTCTTTTGTCAAAGACACACTAGATTTCCTTAAACAAATTGAGGGCGTGCTTGTCCCTCCCGACGCCCTCCTCGTGACCTTGGATGTGGAGGCCCTTTACTCCAGCATCCCTCACGAGCAGGGCGTCGGGATGGCACGCACGTTCCTCATGGAACAAGACCATCATTCCTGGCCATTCAATGAGTTCATCTTGAAACTACTTCTATTTATTTTGACCCACAATTGGTTTACTTTTAATGGTTCCCACTACCTTCAGGTACAGGGCGTGGCCATGGGCACTTGTTGCGCACCGGCCTACGCCAACCTGTACCTGGGGGGGTGGGAACGAGACATTTTTTCAGATGAACAGCTATCTATCTTTACCAATCAGACGGCAGTATGGCTTAGATACATCGACGATGTCTTTCTGGTTTGGACGGGCGACCTTGCATCCCTGACAGACTTCGTCGATGGTCTTAATTCCAATAACTATAACTTGAAGTTTACGGTGAACAGTCATCCCCGCAAAATATCCTTTTTAGATGTGGAGGTCTTTATTGACAGTGACAATTGTCTTGCATCTACCTTATACCATAAGGAAACTGCGGGCAATACGATTTTACACTCAGATAGTGCACATGCAATCCCACTCAAAAGAAGTATACCATATGCACAATATCTCAGGCTGAGACGGAACTGCACACATGATGCAGACTTCAAATATCATGCCAACCAACTCAGGGACCGCCTTTTGGCACGGGGGTACTCAAAAACGCTTTTACGTAAGGCCTTCAATAAAACAATTCAACAACCTAGAAACACCCTTTTGCATAAAGCTCGAACTATACAGGACCCTTTCATTTCCGTCAAGTTTATTACTAAATACTCCGACCAACAGGCCCAACTAAGAGAGGCACTCATCAAACACTGGCACATCCTACGCGAGGATTCTATGCTCAGCAAGTATGTGGGTGAACGTCCAGAAATAGTATTTAGACGATCCACATCGCTTAGAGATCAACTTACATGCAGCCATTATGCCCCCAATAAACAAGAACCATCAACGGACAGGGGTATGTCGAGGTGTGGACACTGTGCCTTTTGTAAATATGTGATGATAGGCAGAGAATTTACTCTACCTAATGGTGAAAGATTTTCACCTAAGTTCAAGGCCGACTGTAATACCATGGGTGTAGTGTATCTTATGTCGTGTTTATGTGGCGTGTATTATGTCGGGAAAACTATCCGACCTCTACGTCAACGAATAAGAGATCATGTATATTATTCCGCTAGCGGAAAAATTCTAACACCTGTCAGTCGGCATTTGGACCTCTACCACCGCTTTGACACATCCCCCGCCTCTTTCTTGGTTCTGGCTGTGATCACACGAGATCCAAGAGGAGGCGATTGGGATAAGAAGATCTTACAAAGTGAAACCAAGTGGATTGAAAGATTGAATGCCACCCAACCCCCAGGTATCAATGAGCTTCAAACATACAAATCATTTTTATAGTTGGTCACGGTGGTACCTTTGTGGCTGACATTGATTCCTTCCAGGTCCCCCCCAGTAGATATTGCATTATGGCTCTGCTCCCCTCCCTCCGCAGTGTATTGTGTATATATTTTTCGATATACATTATACTTCATTAGACATATTTTTTCCCCCTCTTTGTTTTTCTGCTACTGTAGTTCTGTTCTCTTTTTTATGTTCCTATGACTATCCATTTCCCTGTAGATATACTTAAATGTCTAGACATAACTATGTATAAAAATATTGAATATGCTTGTATTACTCTATGCATGTCCTGTTTCACTTGGCAGCAATAATTCATGGCCACTCTTACCATGCACTGGTTTGTGGCGTGTTACTATGTACAATATAACTTTGCTTATTGTCTTCCTCTTTTAGGAATTATTACTTTAAGTTTCTTTTACCCATGACTCAGTTTGCCATAGCTGCTAGGACTGGCGCATCTTTTTTGGGTTTCATGGGGGGGTTGTGTACGGCCAGATAACCGCAGCGTATCCTATGCTGCGGTTTGTTAGGGGATGGATGAGAGATTCTCGGCCTGACCTGTATTTGTGTTGATGGCTATGCCATCGAATACGTGCAGTGCCGGTCCGACACGCCCCGCCTAATTCCATTGGCGGAGCGTGTTCTTACACTCCTCCCCCTCCACGAGGACCGGCCCTGTCACCTGCGTTGGCTCTGGCAGGCGTCATTTGACGCCCATGGAGCTTGTGCTGACAGGGGATTGGCCCTCGTGATCTCTGGTCGGAACACGTGATGCGGAAGTCCCATCCGCTCACGTGATCGGAGACATGCACGTTTATAACGGAGCAGGATCCCCAGGAAGCTACACGTTTGCTCCCATAGACAGTGGCGTGTGAGACAACAGGTGTACCTGGACATGGTAAGCACTCCTTTATAGGTCTCTTTCTTTTTCTTTTGGTAGCGGTGATTGGCATTATTGGTTATGTTTATAACAGCCCTCATTTAGACTGTCTTTTGTTTATCCATCCCTTTTCATACAGATACCATCTCATACCACTACAGCTCTGTTCTAACGGTCTGGTCCGGTTCTTACAATTTTTGGGATTTAACCCTTATGGGTATTTTCCTATTCTACTCACAAATGTGCAGTGTATATACATTATCTTGCACTGCTTCCTAAACTTTGAACCAGCCCTATACTGACTGTACCCTGTACTTTGGGTATGTATACATGGATTTTTTGATTCGGGTTGCTATATGCATTTATGCGTTGCATAAGCCCTATTTTCTTATTAGTACTATTTATTTCTTACTTTATCAGACCCTACTCCAGTCCAAACTTTGTCCGAAAAACTACACCTCTATCCAGTTTGCTATCTGGAACTTGTTACCACAGTGATTCAGAATTATCGTTGGAATTCTTACACATATATACATTTATTCCTTACCTATCATTGCTGATGGTAGGTTTATTATACTTTTTTACTTTTTTTATTATATAATCTCGCCTCTCTATACACACAAAATGTTTCACTCTCACTTCCTTACTGGTGATGTGTGGAGCTTCGCTACCACCTTTCCCTGACTCTATTACCACCGACAATTGAGATATATATATACTCTTTTCTCTTTCTTGCCGCACTATCTAGGCATATCCGTCATTACTCGCCATTTTTTCTATTTTGGCGAGGACGGTGTTACTTCTCAACACCTCTGATTAACTATATGGGTATGTGGCATGTCCCTACACCTCCCTCACTTTGATCCCCTTTTTGCACCGGTGGTTTGGCGGTTCTTGGCAATCTGAGTCATTGTTTATGGTGCTTTTATGCACAAGAAACACTATTTATTTTGATTCACAAAATACACAATGTTAAATTAAAATCTGAAACCAATAATAGTCTATGTTTTTCCTTCCAGAAAGTATTCTTTTTAAGCTCCCGAAGAAGCAGTAACACGCGAAACATGTAGAGCCTATGTATAAAAATACACAAATTGAAGCCTACGTTTGTTCACCAACTGTTGTTGTTGTCCCGTGTGGACTATCTGTGGTTTTTGTACAACCCCTATGGGTTATTAGCATTTCAGAGATATTCTATGCTTACTAATGTTTTTAATATAGTCAATTATATGTTTTTTAATATTGTTTTTCTATATTGTAATTGTTGATTCAATTACCCAGGTTTCTGGGCTTGTATCAATAAAAAACTTCTTTTATATTCTATGCTGACCATTGGTGCCTATAAAGTCCATTACTCTATGACAGGGGTGCCCAACCTTTTGAAGAGCGAGGGCCACTTAAGAGACTTGGTAACTGGTCGTGGGCCACAATAAGTGTAGCGGACGGAAGACAGATCCGCGTCTGCTCTGTACATGCAGAGTGGACACGGACACAGCCCACTCAACTTTTTTTTGTGGATCGGATTGGAGGTAGGTGGGTGTGCTCTGCTACCTTTGCAGCCCCTTGCTTGCTCTACCGCTGACTTCATTCAAAACACTGATGCTCTGGGATGGCTTGAGAACCTGCTATCCCAAAGCTGGAGGTTGCGGGCCACATTAGAAGGCTCCGCGGGCCACATCGGAAGGCTCTGCGGGCCACATGTGTCCCCCGGGCCACTGGTTGGGCACCCCTGCTCTATGATCACTGTTTTCTAAGTTACCCTATACTTCCACATCTGCAATCAGCTCTGTGTTGTTTGACAGCAAAGCATTATTTCTAGTAGGGGTTTCCAGGATTTTACTTATGAAATTGTCCTTGTGATACATTTGCCTATATGTCTCAGTTTAATTCTCCCTGCTTGTTTAAGGCTGTTAATTGTATTTACTCTTCTGCAGCTAGCCCTGTTTCAAATGTTAATTGTTCTAGCCCTGTGTTTACTGGTTACTGTGATTAGATAAGTGGCTCATGTTAATTATGCTGATTGCTTCCTTGTGATAATTATCTCTCTATATGTGGTGCCGAACCGGCTAGATACTGACTAGTTCAAAGAAATATCTTTATTTCAAAGGAGCTGTATTGAAGACCCCCCACTGTGTGAGGGGGGGCGGAGATTTGTCATTGTAACAGTTGTAACCACATATAAGCTCTGGTTTCTTACGATTAAAACTCTGTGTTGTTCAAGCAGTAAGCTTGTCTCATGTGTGGCTTTCTGGGCGATTCCAGGGATATCCCTCCTCGTGGAATATTGGGGTGATTTTCGTTATGGGAAGAAGGGAACGTTGATGGGGATATCATATCGATACCGTCACAATTGGTTGGTAGCAGTGGGATTTTTCCCTTCTATTCCCCTTCACACCCGGATTCCAAGCAGACACTGGAAGAACTACTGGAAGTTCGTGGAAGGATTGCTAGCAACAAAACCAAGCGGGTCATCATAGCAGAATCAATGGAGCTAGACCAGGAGGACGGGATTGCAGCAACGCCAGCAGTACAAGAGATGGAGACACCAGTGATTCAGGAAGAGGAATCGCCAGCCAACAAGCTAATGAGAGAGAAGCTAGCGTGGTTCGGCCCGAACCCAACGGCAGATGTGGTGCTGAGAGTGATGGACCTGTTAGCGAAGGAGGCTAAAGAAATAAGGGACGCAGAACTACAGGAGGCTAAACAAATAAAAGACGCAGAGCTACAGTTAAAACTGGCAGCAGTCCAACAAGCAGCCGCACATTCTCCAAACAGTGAGTACAGCACAGCAGACGCAAGGAAGATTCCGTTTAGCGCTTTTAAAGCTTTTGATGAAAAGGACTGTGAGATTGATAACTTCCTGGCGGATTTTGAGCGACAATGTAACCTGCACCGAATAGCTAGAGGAGAGTGGGTTGCAATATTGTCAGGCAAACTGTCAGGCAAAGCTTCTGATGCTTTCCGTACCGTGCCAGATCAGGATATCCATAGCTACGCCCGGGTTAAAGAAGCGCTCCTGGCTCGTTATGCAGTAACCCCAGAGTCCCACCGACAGAAGTTCAGGGACTCACGCAAAACCACGAAAGACTCTTATGCGGAATGGGCATGCCAATTGTCCCGGTCGGCCTCTAACTGGGCTAACAGCAGCCAGGCCACCACCGCAGAGGACATTTTGCAACTAATGCTCCTGGAGCAATTTTACAATCACATCCAGACGGACGTCAAAGACTGGGTGAGAGATCGCAGGCCCATGACTCTACCAGAGGCCGCTAAGTTGGCGGATGAATATGCAGATACTCGCAAGACGAACCAGGTCACACCACAGGAACAACCTCCACCACAAACGGTGCCCTCACACCCACCAACCGCTAGATACCAACCTCCTAACAGACCAGTGACATCTAGCCCTCGCTATCCACGCCAGGAGGGCAACGAACAACGCTGCTTCCGGTGCAAACAGCTGGGTCACTTCAAGCAGAATTGCCCCATGAATGACAACACCAGGTCAAATTGGTCTCAACCTGGGTACCGCCCACCAGCAGCAGCCCATTGTGTAGACTCGGCTTGGGATCCCCAGGAGCTGGGTCAGGAAGAACCATTGGGCACCCCTTACGAAGCCCTCATGGTACAATCTGTTATTACGGACAACAGGGAACACCATTGTCCACTGGTCATGGGCTCCAGCCCTGAGCCGGAGGGGCCCTGGAGGGAGCTGGGCAGAAAGAGGCACCGCCGGCCACCCTTCAAGAAGAAGAGGTCCTGGAAGCCGTATAACAAGCTGACCTGGGAGGAGAAGAAGCGACTGGAGGAGATGGAATCGCAGCGGGCGCCCCAGATGCGGGCCGAGATGTTCGCCAAGGGCCCACTGGTGGCCCCTTACACCACCACCCAGTTCCTGATGATGAAGGACCACGTGGAAAGCCTGCAGGACATGAGCAAGCAGGATCTGATCCGTGAGTACATAGAGCTGGAGGAGTGCATAAGCCGCATGGAGGAGGAGAACAACCACCTGAGGTCACAGCGGGCTGACCCCCCTAGGCTCCATGAACTGGAGATGGAGCTGGAGAAGCTCAAAGAGGAGAACCGGCGGCTGCGGAGGGAGCAGGGCGTGGCTGACCTTATGGGGCTCTGAGTCCCCTCCCCCCCCCCCGGACTCTGAGCACCAGTGCTACAGCATTTCAACAAATATAACTTTTTCTTTTTATGAATCTCCTGTGACTGTCACTTCAGAGCCATAACCTGCCCCTCCCATAGCGGGACACCTAGATGGCGGCGCACAGACCCATTCGCCGTCTTCACACTGACTTCTGGTGACTTTGCAGATCGCACAAAGACTTGGGGACTGACCGGCGTGTGATCTGACGACCCGGTGGCATACCTGAGTCTGAAGCAGTTGCCAAGGGAGGTCAGTCATGCCAAACGGAGTTAACCTCGGACTAAAAGCTCTGAACCCGTCAACCCTACTGGACCAGGGAAGGTCCAACCGGGTTTTCCGGAGCAGGGAGAAAAAGGGGGGCCATTGTGATACATTTGCCTATATGTCTCAGTTTAATTCTCCCTGCTTGTTTAAGGCTGTTAATTGTATTTACTCTTCTGCAGCTAGCCCTGTTTCAAATGTTAATTGTTCTAGCCCTGTGTTTACTGGTTACTGTGATCAGATAAGTGGCTCATGTTAATTATGCTGATTGCTTCCTTGTGATAATTATCTCTCTATATGCGGTGCCGAACCGGCTAGATACTGACTAGTTCAAAGAAATATCTTTATTTCAAAGGAGCTGTATTGAAGACCCCCCACTGTGTGAGGGGGGGCGGAGATTTGTCATTGTAACAGTTGTAACCACATATAAGCTCTGGTTTCTTACGATTAAAACTCTGTGTTGTTCAAGCAGTAAGCTTGTCTCATGTGTGGCTTTCTGGGCGATTCCAGGGATATCCCTCCTCGTGGAATATTGGGGTGATTTTCGTTATGGGAAGAAGGGAACGTTGACGGGGATATCATACCGATACCGTCACAGTCCTGTATTACATTCAAGAAATGACAAGCCTTAACTGAGAGTGCATTTTCGCTGCCAGATCAATATAAGGATAGTTGAAGTCCCCCATTATTATGTCATTGCCTTGCATTCCCATTATTTCTATTTGTGAAAGAAAATGGGTCTCCTCCTAATCCTTAAGGTTAGGGAGCCTATAGCAAACACCCACAATTTGTTTTTGTCCTTTTGAAGCTTCAGCCAACAAAGCCGCCACCTCATCACTAGTGCAGCCAGCTAGCAATATCATCATTCATCTTGACATACAGGCACACCCATCTCTTTCTACCTAGCCTGTCTCTCCGAAACCAAGTGTACCCACAATGTGAGCTGTCAAACCAAGTTTCTGATATTCCCACAAAGTGAAAATCCTCCTCAATTATCAGAATTTCTAGTTCTTTCATGTTATTAACCAGACTTCTAGCCTTTGTGTACATACCTTCTTAATTATGTACAAATGCATATTATTTTATCCTTGCTCATTTAGTTAGACTCTGTATTAGCATCAGTGTAGCCAACCTACCAGATTAAAATTTACTGACACAACACCCAAAATTTACTGGCACGGCCACGTTTTTACTGGCAGTTACAAAAGTTACAAAATTACAGTCTTAAGTGCAAATTCCAGTATTTAGGCTACAAATAAGTACAATATGTAATTAGAAGTGTGGTTTAAGGTAGATAATAAGGCAAAAAGCATATTTCTTATTTATTTTCGATAAAGTAAGTACAGTAGCTAAGGGACAGGATTCAGGAGGGCAATACATTAGAATGGACGATGCACTCATGAAATTTACTCTCACAGTGATACTAACAGCTGTGTGCAGCAGCACAGATGATGATGACACCTCACCGACACAACACGTCCCCTCCTGAGTCACAGTGCTCGTCTCTCTCCATGCCAGATGGTCCCTTCAGTACCCTCCAGTCCAAACAGCACTGATAGTCCCGTCCCTGGCTTGCTATACTCCCGTCCTGCAGACCCACACACGCGGCTCCGACCGCTCTGCTCGGTTTCCTTGCACCATGACATCACATGACATGCTCAGACACCGCCTCCACCAGATCCGCCCCCCCGGCGGCACTGTCCAAACACATTGTAGCAGGCACTTGGATGTTCTCAGCCGGCTCCGGACCTGAGCTGCATATGCACATTTCCGAACCGAGCATTACAGACATATTTTTTACTGGCATCCTTTGCCTCTTACTGGCATTTACTGGCAGGAGAAAAGTGCCGTTTTAATAATGCTTAAAGTGAAACAATAAAAGTGAAATATTCCTTTAAACTTCGTACCTGGGGTGTGTCTATAGTATACCTGTAAAGTAGTGCATGTTTCCCATGTTTATAACAGTCCCTGCACAAAATTACATTTCTAAAGGAAAAAAAGTTATTTAAAAAAACTCGTGGCTATAATGAATTGTAGGATCACGGCAATACAGATAAAAGTCATGGAAAGTCATTGGAAAAAAAATGCGTGGGGGTCCCCCCAAATTCCATTACCAGGCCATTCAGGTCTGGTATGGATATTAAGGGGAACCCTGCGTCAAATCTAAAAAAAATGGCGTGCGGCCCCGCCCAAGAATCCATACCAGATTCTTCGGGTCTTAGGATCTCTTCAGTAGAGCTGGGGACCCAGTAAGTCACTGGGGCCCCTGGTAGCATCAGTTGCTCCAGGCCATGAGGGCCCAGAGTCAGGAACTCCGCATTGCGCGCGACCCCAGGCCAGGTAGGCCATAGTGGTGGGGTCCGCGATGTGCGCACACCCCAAAGGTGGGTGCCGCACCCGGAAACCAGGAACCCGCGAAGAACCCAGAACAACGGCTTCCGCCCCAGAAATACTCCCTCCCAGCATGCACAGCGAGGCTCAACTCCTCTATTGGCTGCTGGGAAGAAGCGGCTCCGCCTGGACCCCTCTGGCACCACCTGACGCCCAGGGATGGTACCGCATCCCTGGAACGCAGTCTGACCCACAGAACAATCCAGATTTGGTGACAGCCAAATTTAACATAATTAGGAATGAGAGCAACTTACCTCTCTCATTCCCCCACTAACTTTAGCGTAGCGCCTTTACTGAAAGTAAGGGGGCGCTACACTAGTACGCCTGCCTCCGTACTTACTATCTAAAGGTTGTGTGTTTACCAAATATGAAGGTGCTGTAATGATGCAAGGTATATGTATATAATGATTTTATATATATATATATGATTTATATTTATTTTCTGTACTGTAATTTATTGTTCATCCCACCATCTGAATGACCTGCCACAGTCAGTGTGGGTAGGAGCCAATTTACATGGCAGTATGTCTGTAAAGAAGGAAAAAACTCAACAAGCTCGTCCAAAGGTCACATAGCATTCTTGCTGGGGACTGTACCCAGGACCACAGCAGTGCATGTACCCAGTTCTAACCACTCATTGCCCCTTATACTTCTTCAGACTGACTTCTGGCTTTTCTGATACCAGTCCCCAACCACTGTAATTTTCCATGCAGACAGCTGCCAGGGAAGCAGAAGATTAGTTAAATTAGGTCAGGAAAGAAGGATCAGAAACATGAAACAAATTTCATAATTCAGATAACCTCCGGCCAGTGATGCATTAGCAGACAAACCAAAAGGACACAGGGTCATTGGCCATCAGGACTTCATTTTGTCTGTGGTATCTACCTGGGGAAAACGAAAGCGATATAAAATATATATCATGATTTTAAATTTATCGGTAGATCAAGAAATGGTATGGTAAAAATCATATTGAAAAGAGTGGCTGTGCATTCTATCTTTGTCTAACTCACCTTATACATTTTGCTGTTAAAGTGGATGTAAATCCACTCTAATCCTTTCTAAACTACTGCCATAGGGCTGATCTATAAGGATTTACTTGCCTCCTGCATGTATCCTTACCTGTCAAATGTCTCCCCTCTGTCTGTTATGAGACCCGAAAAACTGCAGATTCTGTGGACGGGTCTGTTGTCCCGAGCTCGGTGGGTGGAGTCCTGATGTCAGTAGACTCCCACCTCTATACTCCCCTTGTCAACATGCATTTTCTCCTGTGTATTTCTTACACTGAACTTCTGCTATGATCACTAACATCCAGTCAAAACCCAGAAAAGCCGAACTCCAGGTCAGCAGGACTGGGGGGTGAGGAAGGAGTCCTGTGTAAGTTCACCTTACAAATTTTTCTGTAAAGGAGAACTTACCCTTTAAAGTAGAATTCTGAGTTTATTATCACTTTCGGCCTGGTTCTCACCTATGCATTTTTAGTGCGTTTTCAGTTTTGCAGAAACACACTACAGTCCATTTAACATGGCCTCCTATGGGTCATGGGTGCATTTTATAGAATGGCCAGGGAATTCTATTTGGTTCCATAGACTTCAATGGATCAAAAATTTTACATACATGGTTACATAGTTAGTCAGGTTTAAAAAAGACACAAGTCCATCTAGTTCAACCATAAAAAAAAAAAAAAAATATTGTATAATTCCATATACCCAATTCTATACCCACAGTTGATCCAGAGGAAGGCAAAAAAAACAGAGCATGCTCCAATTTGCTACAGCAGGGGAAAAAAATCCTTCCTGATTCCCTGAGAGGCTTTTCCCCGGATCAACTTTACCTATAAATGTTAGTACCCAATTATATTATGTACACGTAGGAAATAATCCAGGCCTTTCTTAAAGCAATCTACTGAACTTGCCAGAACAAGCTCTGGAGGGAGTCTATTCCACATTTTCACAGCTCTTACTGTGAAGAAACCTTTCCGTATTTGGAGATGAAATCTCTTTTCCTCTAGACATAAAGAGTGCCCCCTTGTCCTCTGTGTTGACCGTAAATTGAATAACTTAACACCAAGTTCACTATATGGACCCCTTATATATTTGTACATGTTGATTATATCCCCCCTTAATCTCCTCTTCTCAAGAGAGAATAAATTCAGTTCCTCTAATCTTTCCTCATAGCTGAGCTCCTCCATGCCTCTTATCAGTTTCATTGCCCTTCTCTGCACTTTCTCCAGTTCCCCCGATATCCTTTGTGAGAACTGGTGCCCAAAACTGAACTGCATATTCCAGATGAGGTCTTACTAATGATTTGAACAGGGGCAAAATGATATCTCTGTCTCTGGAGTCCATACCTCTCTTAATACAAGAAAGGACTTTGCTCGCTTTGGAAACCGCAGCTTGGCATTGCATGCCATTATTGAGCTTATTATCTACCAAAACCCCCAGATCCTTCTCCACTACAGATCCCCCCAGTTGTACTCCCCCTAGTATGTATGATGCATATTCTTAACCCCCAAGTGCATAACTTTACATTTATCAACATTAAACCTCATCTGCCACTTAGTCGCCCAATTAGACAGAGCATTGAGGTCGGCTTGTAAATTGGAGACATCCTGTAAGGACGTTATTCCACTGCATAGCTTGGTGTCACCTGCAGAGACAAAAATGTTACTTTTGATCCCAGACCCAATATCATTTATACATATATTAAAAAGTAAGGGTCCCAACACTGAACCTTGGGGTACACCACTGATAACCTTAGACCAGGGGTCTCCAAACTTTTAATTTCAAGGGCCACATTTTAAATTTTACACATACTCACGGGCCGAGAAAAAAAAAGATTTCTTAATAAATCCGCAGCAGCGGAATAGAATAAAATGTACTAGGCTTCTGCAAGCGGGGCTAGATGGCGCACCTGTGTCCTACTCCTGCAGATAAATGCAGGGGGTTAAACTTCCAGTGTGCATTAGGGCCTTAAATCTGGGTCGTGACGACCGCCGGCCACGCGCGATCGCAGGCACGAGAGGCAGAACAGGGACGTGTGTTTGTAAACACACACATTCCAGTTCTGTTCTGAGAGGAGAGAGAGATCGAGAGTTCCTACGAGCTGGGAACCACAATCTCTCATCTCCTATAGTCAGTCTCATCCCCCATATTTGGAACACACAAATAGGGAACACAATAACCCCTTGATCGCCCCTAGTGTTAACCCCTTCTCTGCCAGTGACATTTACACAGTAATCAGTGCATTTTTATAGCACTAATCGCTGTATAAATGCCAATGGTCCCAAAAATGTGTCAAAAGTGTTCGATATGTCTGCCATAATGTCGCAGTTCCAATAAAAATCGCAGATTGCCCCCATTACTAGTAAAAAAATTATAATAATAAGAATGCCATAAATCTATCCCCTATTTTGCAGACGCTATAACTTTTGCACAAACCAATCAATATATGCTGTTTGCGATTTTTTTATTACCAACAATCGGTAGAAGAATACATATCGGCCTAAACTGAGGAAAAAATTTGCTTTTTAAAAAAAAATTGGGGCTATTTATTACAGCAAAAAGTACAAAATATTGTGTTTTTTTCAAAATAAAAACCGCAGAGATGATCAATACCACCAAAAGAAAGCTCTATTTGTGGGGAAAAAAGGACGTAAATTTTGTTTGGATACAGCGTCGTACTGGAGACAAGAAAATTTGCGCTAACCCAAGAATATAAATTTAATGAATAAAGAAAAAAATATATATAGGTATGTTAAACCGGAAGGCAGCAGTAAACAGTGCATATACACATAAATACAAATAGAAAAAAGAAAAAGAACTGCGCCAACTCAATACAACCAGCTTTGATGCCGGAACAAAATAAATAAATTGATCAGAGGAAAACAGTCCTAAAAAATGTCCCAATAATAATGATGCAATAAATGTAGCAATAAATGGTATTCAGCTGGAGACTGACAACACTGCAGTGCAGGACAAAATCATCAGTGAAACCGCCACCACATAGATAGCCTCTTACCAGATTGATAAAGAGGAAATAGCCTTAAACAGGTTAACCGCACAGTAGAAACACAGGGTCCAGGGGAATCCAGATCCAATCCTCCACGAGAAAGAACCGGCTACCAGGGGAATCCTCAATCCTCCACAGAAAACTAGCTGCCCCTTCACTCGGAAGTTCCGTGGGTCACCAGGACAAAAAACAGGCCATAGCGTGATACCGTTTGAGGGTATTTATTTCAGTAAAAAAGATTGTACTTACAATTAAGCAGAATCATAAAAGCATTTAAAATTGGTGCCGGCCGGCAATGAGGAGCCCTTCCTCATTCAAAATAAGCGCGGTAGCATCACTGAGCGCACGTCCCAGACGCGTTTCGTCAAAGGTTGACGCTTTCAATGGGGATGCGTCATACGATTGCGCAATTGTCAGTAAAAGCGACATATCGAGTGCTGTATCGAAAACAGTGGCTTAGTCATTGAGCAGCCAATTCTTCCGGGGCTGAAGTGGTTAAGTAAAAATTAGAAAATAAAAAAGCAACATGTGCCTTGGTACCACAAGAGACATACTAAAGCCTTGTACACACACTTAGGTTTTCAGACAACGAAACGTCCGTTTTTTGTGGCATGCTAGTATGAAACTATAATGCCACAAAAAACGGACGTTTCGTTACTAACAATACGAAAACTTTCATACGACAGAATACAACGTCAGAAGTGACGTAACATGTAGAATCTATTTGTATGTATTCTTTTGTTTCTGAGCATGCGTATTCTTGCTCTTACGATTTTATTCGTACAAAAAGCATACTAATGAAACGAAAATCGGACGTTGAGTTTACATCCAACCAAAATGTTATAGTCTGTACATCCAGCTTGTCTGATGAAAACACTGCCTATTGAAAGCACCGTACTAACGATCCGAAAATTGGCAGACAGCTTGACTTACGAATTTTCCCATCTGATTTTCGTATTGTGTGTACGGGCCTTTACATATAGTAAAAACTAGGGATGAGCTTCGAGTTCGAGTCCAACATGAGTTTGGGGTGTTCACAGTAAATTCAAAAAGCCGCAGAACACCCTGTAAAAGGAGAATTCTAACGTGCTAATTTTAAAAGGTTAATTTTCAAGTATTTGGGGACATGTATCAATGCAATGATGGGTCCCGACAATACAGATAAAAGTCATTGAAAAAAATGGCAGGGGTTCCCCTTAATATTCATACCAGACCCAAAAGACCTGGTAATGGACTGGGGGGGGGGGGACCCCGGTCATTTTTTTTTCTCTGTATTGCCGGGACCCGACAATTCAAGAATAGCCGCTAGTAGTTTTAAATTACTTTTTTTCCTTCAGAAATGACACTTTGTGCAGGGACAATTCTAAGCACAGGAAACATGTGCTACTTTATAGGCATACTTTAGACACCCCCAGGTACGAAATTTTATATTTCACTTTTATTGTTTCACTTTAAGCATTATTAAAATCACTGCTCCCGAAAAAACGTCTGTTTTTAAAACTCTTTTTTGCATTGATACATGTCTCCTGGGGCAGGACCCAGGTCCCCAAACACTTTTTAGGACAATAACTTGCATATTAACCTTTAAAATTAGCACTTTTGATTTTTCATGTTCGTGTCCCATAGACTTTAACGGTGCCTGTTCGCATGTTCTGGTGCAAACCGAATCCTTATAATGTAACATTAACTTATACATGGGCCCCCCCCATTATGTAGATATGGAAAGGTAATTAACTTTCCTTGATGGTCCAGTGTATAGAGTGATAAGGAGAGGCAAAAATCAAACAAACAAAAAAGTGGGACTAAATGTTACCTCCTCTGGACCACCATAGATTCTGGAATTGTTCAACTGGGTCTCTGTTGTGCTACACATACTGGATAATACAGCTGGAACTGTCTCTCCCTTACAGCACATTTGTGGACATGACATCTTGAATGGAAGTATTTTTGCACTTTCATTTACTATTGCTGTCACCATTGCTGGTCTCCCGCAGGTTTAATTTTTTGACATTCAGTCCCACTTTTTTCTTTGTTTGATTTTTGCCTCTCCTTATCACTCTCTTTATCACTCTATACACTGGACCATCAAGGAAAGTTAATTACTACTCCATACCTACATCTTGGGGGCCCATGTAGAAGTTAATGTTACATTATGAGGATTTGTGAGGTGGATTGGTTTTTACTGTGTTAGTATGTCTCTTGTGGTACCAAGTTACATGTTGCTTTTTTCTTTTCCAAGTATTAATGAATAAATACTGTTTTAATTGATCCAGTGGGTTATGATATTTTCACCTAACAGGGATGGTTAAGCTAAAAAAAAATTTTTATTTCATTTTTGTCTCCCTGCAGGTTAACCGCTTGCCGCCCGTCCACCGTCAAATGAAGGAGGAGCGGTGCGGCTCTCATTATGGGTGGAGTCACATGACGTCGCCTCAAAACGCCCGCCCCTGAGCGGACAAAGGGGCACACAACGCGGCGATCTCAGCCACACAGAGTTCCTAGGACATGGTGCGACCTTGATCTCTGTGAAGAGCTGATGCCGCGGCTCTTTAACCATTTGATCAACTGCGTTCAATCACAGCCAGTCACATGTAAATGCGGAAGTGCCGGCAATCGGCTCTCATCGCCTCACACTGACAGTGTGTGGTGAGGACAGCCGATCAGCTGCATCTTCTCGCAGGGGACACCGGGACAGGTAATCAGGGCACTGATCATCAGTTCCCTGATTACAGTAAAGCCCCCTAGTGCCACCAATCAGTACTCATCAGTGACACCAATCAGTGCCTATTAGTGATGCCCCCTATCCATGCCTATCAGTGCCACCAATCCATGCCTATCAGTGCATCTCAGTGCCCACCAATGCCGCCTATCAGTGCCAACTATCAGTGCCCATCAGTGCAGCATATTAGTGCTTCCTCATCATTACCACCTAATCAGTGCCCATAAGTGCCACCTCATCAGTGCACCTCAGTGCAGCCTATCAGTGTCCATCAGTGCAGCCTCATCAGCGCACATCAGTGAATGAGAAAAATTACTTATTTACAAAATTTGCTGACAGGAACTAAGAAAAACTTTTTTTTTCCAAATTTTTCCACCTCTGCACGAAACCCTGCACATGTACAGGGTTCCATTTATGGGGGACCCGAAGTGCATGGCCGGTGGGTGCGATCGTGTGCACGAGAGCCAACACAGGGATTTGTGTGTGTAAACACACAAATCCCTGTTCTGTCAGGGGAGAGGAGACAAATTGTTTGTTCCTACTAAGTAGAAACAATGATATGTCTCCTCCCCCCAGTCAGTCCAATCCCCTCACAGTTAGAACACGCTGAGGGAACACACATTTAACCCCTTGATCGCCCTCTAGTGTTAACCCCTTACCTACCAGCAGGTGGAGTTTCTAGTCCTCTGCTGCTGGTCACATGTTTAAGATTTTAAAAAAACTGCCTTTGGAATACCGAGTCCCAAAATAAATAAATAATGTCAAGAAACTCTATTAAATTGGCATACAAATATATATTTGAAATACAATCTTTATTATTTTTGGCATGGTATGAGATTATTTCTGCCAGCCCCAAGCTGTGTGTTAGAATAAGAGCTACATGATGCCTTCATTAATCTACATGTAATATCCCATCCCCATTGTGTTTAGCTGGTTAGTGGACATGGAGGAGGAGGTAGGTTGTGGGCTGTCATTTACCACTGTGTATATATGCTCACATGTGTGACTCTATAGTCAGTCACATGGGCTGCTCTGATGTCATAGGGAGGAAATGCTCAGCATAGAAACTCACTGAAAACTGAGCACGTGCAGAGCTGCCAACACTTCTCTGCAAAATCCCTAGCTGAATTGGGGACATTGACAGAAAGGGGAGCTAGAGAACAGCAGGATCAACCAGGTTTTTTGCATTATACAGAAAACAAATCCCATGGTGACTGGGTGAGTATGAACAGCATGCAACAAAGCATATATTGCTATTTTTTTTTATTAGGAGGGTTTAATTACACTTTAATGACACCACAACTCACTTGCAAAATCAATGCATGTTTTTTTTGTGCGCTACAGGAACACAAATATAAAATTTTTCTTTTTGAATTTTTGATACACTTGAAGGAGAAGTATTCTAAATGCACACTCAATCACACTCTTCAGCCATATAGCAAGGAGGACAATGACACAGCTGGTTATATAGAAGAAGAATATATTATTGCAAGCACGTAGTAGTTATTTTTTTCCCTTTTTTTATACTACAGTTCAACGTTAGCCCTCATCATGAATGCATTCTTTCTCATTTTGAGTCATAAGGTCTGTGGAAGAACTATCACAAAAAAAAAAGAAATAAAACGAGGCAACATGAGGACAACAAACAAGTGGTTACATAACAAAAACCCATCTAATGTCCTCAGAAAACTTCTATTTTCTGGCACAGTGGCACCTCAATCTGAACACGATTATAATTCTTCAATTGTTGGCTCCACTCTCTGAACTTATATCCATTTTAAGGCCAGTAGGTGGGTGTGTCCAATATTCAGCTGATGGCTTTGTATAAAAGGGTAGTTCACCAGGACTGGAGGAACCGCAAGGAAGTGTCTTGCTGCAAATTCATTTGACGCTACAGATTGCATATACTACAAAAAAACAAGCAATATTTTATTTTTTACCTTTATTGGGCAAACAATATCATGGCATCTCAGAACAGAATCCTAATAAAAGGGGGTAAAATTGTAAACAACGATCTGTCAGTTTACGCAGATGTGTACATTGAAGATGGACGGATCAAAGATGTTGGAACCAACTTGCGTCCTTCAAGACCAGAGGGCATGAAAGTGATTAATGCGGCCGGTAAACTGGTCATCCCTGGTGGGATTGATACACATACTCACTTTCAGTTTCCGTTCATGGGATCCCAATCTATAGATGATTTCTTCCAGGGAACTAAGGTAAAATGTTATTTTGATGTCTTCACTTTGTTCATTGCTATTTGTCATGTGAAGAGAAAGCATAGCCTTTGAATGACGTTAAATTGGGATATACATTCTTTCATCAATGTGTGTTAATGTTTACATTTTATATATATATATATATATATATATATATATATATATATATATATATATATATATATATATATATATATATATAATATAATAATAATAATACTGTAATAACAATATATTGTAATAGTGAGAGTCCCTGTCTCTGGGAAAATGGGGTTAATAAGGAAACAGATTTTGCATGTCAGGTGACTGCAAGGCTACAGAGCAGTTAGCTTTCTCTGGATTTTGCTGGTTTTGTCGGCTCCTATCACCTCCCTTCCCAACCTATATGCAATACTGCAACCTTTTTCAGCTATCTCGGGTCTTAAAAGCAACCATGACAAATCAAAGGTGTTGAACGTCTCCCTTTAGGCCTCCACCCAGAAAGCCCAACGAACAGTCCCACCAATTTCACTGGGAGGCGGTAGCTCTACCTTACTTAGGAATAAATTTGACCCCTTCCTTTCTTGCCCTATTTTTACAGAACTACCTTGTACTGTATAGACGTTCAATAGCAGACCTGTCCAGATGGCAAGTCCATCCTCCATCGGGGTGTGGCAGACCTATAAAAATTAACATTCTCCCAAGAATCCTGTACTTGTATAGTATATTACCAGCGCTTAATAGATCGGACCTGTTGTTATTTCAAAAAAAGCTTTTACATAGTTACATAGTTAGTCAGGTTGAAAAAAGACACAAGTCCATCCAGTTCAACCACAAAAAAATAAACAAAACAAAATAAAAAACACAGTACAATCCCATACACCCAACTCCATACCCACAGTTGAGGAAGGAAAAAAAAAACAGCAGAGCATGATCCAATTTGCTACAGCAGGGGAAAAAATTCCTTCCTGATCCCCCGAGAGGCAATCGGATTTACCCTGGATCAACTTTACCTACAAATCTTAGTACTCAGTTATATTATGTACATTTAGGAAAGTATTCAGGCCTTTCTTAAAGCAATCTACTGAGCTGGCCAGAACCACCTCTGGAGGGAGTATGAAATCTCTTTTCCTCTAGACGTAAAGAGTGCCCCCTTGTCCTCAGTGTTGACCATAAAGTGAATAACTCAAAACCAAGTTCACTATATGGACCGCTTATATATTTGTACATGTGGATCATGTCCCCCCTTATTCTCCTCTTCTCAAGAGTGAATACATTCAGTTCCTCTAATCTTTCCTCATAGCTGAGCTCCTCCATGCCTCTTATCAGTTTGGTTGCCCCTCTCTGCACTTTCTCCAGTTCTCCGATATCCCTTTTGAGAACTGGGGCCCAAAACTGAACTGCATATTCCAGACAAGGTCTTACTAATGATTTGTACAGGGGGGCAAAATGATATCTCTGTCTCTGGAGTCCATACCTCTCTTAATACAAGAAAGGACTTTGCTCGCTTTGGAAACCGCAGCTTGACATTGCATGTTATTATTGAGCTTATGATCTACCAAAACCCCCAGATCCTTCTCCACTACGGATCTCCCCAGTTGTACTCCCCCTAGTATGTATGATGCATGCATATTCTTACCCCCCAAGTGTATAACTTTACATTTATCAACATTAAACCTCCTCTTCCACTTAGTCGCCCAATTAATCAGAGCAGTGTACAGTATGTATGGGGTGGACAAGAGGCCCAGGGTGAACTGGCGCACACTCTTCACACCTAAACAGAAGGAAGGGCTCGGACTCCCTGATCTGCAAAAATACTTTTAATGCGGCCCAATTGGCCCAACTTACTAAATTCCACACCTAACTATGGAATCATATTTCTGTTATCCCAAACTAATCTCACATATTATGTAGCTGCCGATGAAGGAAAGGCCGACGATCTTTTGCCCTTCTTGCACCTTATCCCTAGATATTTGGGATAGACTGGCAAGAACCCAAACATTTTATTTGCCATACAATCCACTAGCCCCACGTTTTGCGAAATGGGGACTTCACCCCGGGTCTCACCCCCTCTGCTTTTGACTGGTGGTCTAATAAGGGCTTTTTGCGGATTGCGGACCTCTGCGATCATAAGGGAATACTATCCAAAAGATTGCTGATAGAAAAATACCAACTACCGGACTCGGAGCTCTTTAGATATACTCAAATCTACCATTATATGCAGACCCTATCACGCAAAGGTGACCTTACCACTATGTCACCCATGGAAAATATGTGTCGCCAATTTGATAAAATTTTAGGTCATATATCCGCCATATCTACTTTTTTGACATATGTCACTGCAAAACTGACTTATATGACCCAATGAGAACAGGATATCCAGGAAAACCTAGAACTTGAGCAATTGTATTTGCTAGAACTTGAGCAATTGTATTTGTTAGCCTTGGCTGCTTCCAGGTCACTTATCAACACTTCAATAATTATAAGGTTTTATTAAGGTGGTACATGGTGCTGACCAGACTGGCCACTTTTGTTCCCAAGGCATCTTCTAAGTGCTTTCGGAGCTGTGGTCAGGAAGTTACGGCTTACCCTATTTAGTGGCAATGCCCCAAAGTATGGAGATTTTGGATCAGAGTCTATAACTTTATATATTCCCTCACTCAGATTAACCTGACCAAGTCCCCAAAACATGCACTCTTAGGTTGTAAGATTGAGGAAGCCTCCAAAACTCAAAGACAGCTACTTACGTTCATATTTGTATCGGCCAAAATCACAATAGCTAAGAACTGGAAGTCAGCAGCCCTACCATTTGACCAAATTAAACATAAAGTTTCTTGGCTTATCCTAAAGAAAGATGAACGATGAAAGACTGACAGCAATTGTAGGACAAAATGAAGCTGTTTAACAAAATATGGGACCCATGGATCAGTTACTTGACAAATAACCCCCGGACACTCACTGACTAGGGAGTTTTCTGTGGGGTCTAGCACAGAGTATGGAGTCCTCTCTCCCCCCCTCTCCTTCCTTCTCTCCCTACTTGTGTCTCTTTTTTCCTCTGAGACACTGGTGTTGTCGGCCTGAGGTTCGCCACTCCACGGTTTGGGGGGGGGGGCGTATTATCCCCAAATTTATGCTGGCGCAACCTGCTTCTCCTGGTGTGGGGGACATGCCCTAGAGCCCTTACCATATAATTGTTATAAGGATACAGGATATAGTGTGAAGCTCAACACGGATGGCCCATTCCATAACAGGTCGAGAGTTTTTTTAAATGAGATGTAAACTGAGAAAAGGAAGACAATACAGAAAGTGTCCCCCTCCTTTTTTCTGGGGTGAGGTGGATTATCTGTGATTGCATTGTATGCTACACTGTCTATGAAAACTATACACTGTTAAAGTCAGTGCCATGGTCCTTACTTTGTATTATGGAAAACTTAAATAAAAACCATTGAAAGATAAAAAGAAATAAAATGAGGCAACATGAGAACAACAAACAAGTGGTTACATAACAAAAACCCAGTCCGGTGTCCTCAGGAAACCTCTGTGCACAGTGGCACCTCAATTAGAACACAATTATAATTTTTAAATTGTTGGCTCCAATGTCTGAACTTATATCCATTTTAAATACAGTAGGTAGGTGTGCCCTTTACTACGGCCAATATTCAGCTGATGGCTTTGTATAAAAGGGTGGTTCACCGGGACTGGAGGAAACACAAGGAAGTGTCTTGCTGCAAATTCATTTGATGCTACAGATTGCATATTCTACAATTCAAAAAAACAAGCAATATTTTTTTTACCTTTATTGGGCAAACAATATCATGGCATCTCTGAAGAAAATCCTAATAAAAGGGGGTAAAATTGTAAACGACGATCTGTCAGCTTTTGTAGATGTGTACATTGAAGATGGACTGGTCAAAGATATTGGAATCAGCTTGAATTATTCAGAATCAGAGGACATGAAAGTGATCAATGCGGCCGGTAAACTGGTCATGCCTGGCGGGATTGATACAAATACTCACTTTCAGTACCCGTTCACGGGATCCGAATATTTAGAAGATTTCTTCCAGGGAACTAAGGTAAAATGTTATTTTGATGTCTTCACGTTGTTCATTTGAAGGGGAAGCATAGCCTTTGAATGATGTTAACTTGGGAAGCTTGATATACATTCTGTCATCAACGTGTGTTAATGTTTATATATATATATATATATATATATATATATATATATATATATATATATATATATATATATATACTGCTCAAAAAATAAAAGGAACACTTTTGAATCAGAACTCCTGGCATATTGATCTGGTCAGTTAAAGGGGTTGTAAAGGTACAATTTTTTTCCCCCTAAATAGTTTCCTTTACCTTAGTGCAGTCCTCCTTCACTTACCTCATCCCTCCATTTTTCTTTTAAATGTCCGTATTTTTTCTGAGAAATCATCACTTCCTGTTCTTCTGTCTGTAACTCCACACAGTAATGCAAGGCTTTCTCCCTGGTGTGGAGTGTCATGCTCACCCCCTCCCTTGGACTACTGGAGAGTCAGGTCACCCACTAACACACAGCTCCTTTCTCTATCTGCAACATAGGGAGCGTCTTGTCTCTTCTGTAGTCCAAGGGAGGGGGAGAGCACGACACTCCACGCCAGGGAGAAAGCCTCGCATTACTGTGTGGAGTTACATACAGAAGAACAGGCAGTGAGGATTTCTCAGAAGAAATAAGACATTTAAAAGCAAAATGGAAGGATGAGGTAAGTGAGGGAGGACTTCACTAAGGTAAAAGAAGCTATTTAGGAAAACAAAATTGTACCTTTACAACCCCTTTAAGTAGCAGAGGGGGAGGGGTGTATACAGAGGGGGTTGTTAATCAGTTTCATATGCTTTGCTGTTAATTGAAATTAACAACAGATGCACTAGATGAGACAACCTCCAAAACAAGAATGTTTTTTCAGGTGGAGGTGTCTGACATTTTTTTGCCGAAACATATTTTCTGACTGTTTTTCACTAGTTTTGCATTTGGCTAGGGTCAGTGTCACTACTGGTAGCACAAGGTGATACTTGGACCCTATAAAGGTTGCACAGGCAGTCCAACTCCTAGAGGATGGCAATACGTGTCATTGCCAGACAGTTTGCCCTGTCTCCCAGCACAGTCTCAAGAGTATGGAGGAGATTCCAGGAGACAGGCAGTTACTCTAGGAGAGCTGGACAGAGCCGTAGAAGGTCCTTAACCCATCAGCAGGACCGGTATCTGCTCCTTTGTGCAAGGAGGAACAGGATGAGCACTGCCAGAGCCCTACAAAATGACCTCCAGCAGGCCACTGGTGTGAATGTCTCTGACCAAACAATCAGAAACAGACTTCATGGGGGTGGCCTGAGGGCCCGACGTCCTCTAGTGTGCTCTGTGCTCACTGCCGGACACTGTGGAGCTCGATTGGCATTTTCCATTGAACATCAGAATTGGCAGGTCCGCCACTGGTGCCCCATGATTTTCACAGATGAGAGCAGGTTCACCCTGAGCATATGTTACAGACGTGAAAGGGTCTGAAGAAGCCGCAGAGAACTTTATGCTGCTTGTAACATCGTTCAGCATGACCAGTTTGGTGGTGGGTCAGTGATGGTCTGGGGAGGCATATCCATGGAGGGACGCACAGACCTCTACAGGCTACACAATGGCATCCTGACTGCCATTAGGTATCGGGATGAAATCCTTGGACCCATTGTCAGACCCTACGCTGGTGCAGTTGTTACTGGGTTCCTCCTGGTGCACGACAATGCCCGGCCTCATGTGGCGAGAGCATGTAGCCAGTTCATGGAGGATGAAGAAATTGATACCATTGAATGGCCCCCACGCTCACCTGACCTAAATCCAAAAGAAGAGAAAATTATGAAAGAGAAACTAGATTGAGCTTCGGTTAGTCCTGAGACTTGCTGCCACATCCCAAACTAATTTGAGAAAACAGAAAGAACCCCAAGGGATAGTGCGGGCAGGAAGCCAAAACAGGATACCGTGAAAGAGTACAAAGAGTATGTAAAAGTATACATTTTATTATAAAACAGATACATATTTAAAAGCAATTGTGGAACAGCATAATTCAAAATATATGGAACAGCTACTCAATTGCCGCAATTCACAATTGCACTGATAGACAAAAGTCAAAAAACAGATCGTGATTGCAGTACCAACTCTACATGTTTTGGATCAGCATAAAAGTCATACAATTCCTGTTATGATGGGTACAATTCCTTCTTCAGGAGTTGAGCGTGAGCTGGCTGTTATATTTCTATAGAAAAAATATATGTAAATAAGTAAATATAACAATAAACTACGATTTAAATTTTTTGATTTTTGACCTATTGGAAGAGCCTGAGCCAATCATGAGACAGCAGCAAAGGACTGTGGAAGAGGCGATAAAAAGCCAGAGGAACTAGGCCAGAGCCTTTTTTGCCTGCACCCCATCAGGAGAGCATCTGCACTCTATGGGCCAGATCCTCAAACAAATTACGCCTGCGTATCTATTGATACGCCACGTAATTTCAAAGTTCCCGCGTCATATCTCTGTTTTGTATTCACAAAACAAGATACGACGGAATCTTGGCTCGATCCGACAGGCGTACGTCTTAGTACGCCGTCGGATCGTAGGTGCATATTTACGCTGGCCGCTAGGTGGCGTTTGTTTCGAATTCCGCGTCGAGTATGCAAATTGTCTAGATACGGCGATCCACGAACGTACGTCCGGCCGGTGCATTTTTTACGTTGTTTGCGTTTGGCTTTTTCCGACGTATAGTTACCCCTGCTATATGAGGCGTATCCTATGTTAAGTATGGCCATCGTTCCCGCGTCGAATTTTTAAAATGTTACGTCGTTTGCGTAAGTCGTTCGCGAATAGGGATTTGCGTAGAATGACGTCACCGTCGTAAGCATTGGCTTGTTCCGGTTTAATTTCGAGCATGCGCACTGGGATACTCCCACGGACGGCGCATGCGCCGTTCAAAAAAATGTCATTTACGTCGGGTCACGACGTATTAACATAAAACACGCCCCCATCACATAGATTTGAATTGCGCGCCCTTACGCCGGGAGAATTACGCTACACCGCCGTAACTTTAGAGGCAAATGCTTTGTGAATACAGCATTTGCCTCTCAAAGTTGCGGCGGCGTAGCGTTACTAGGATACGCTACGCCTGCATAAAAATACGATCCGCTACGTGGATCTGGCCCTATGTGTGTGTGGAATCGTGGCCTACCAAGGGGCACACAGCCCGCAGCTCTAGCCCAGAGGAACAGATTGTTCATGCAGCTCCAGCCCAGAGGAACATATTTTTCATGCAGCTCCAGCCCAGAGGAACAGACTCTCCATGCTAAAGAATGACACCCTGCAACAGCTCAAGGACTGAATGCCACTGTGACACACCTGCATCTAAGATCGATCGATCGCTCAGGGGAGGACCGCTGACTGTGTACAGGATTTGGTGAGGGGGCTTTGCCCAGGAACCTTTAACCGCTTAAGGACCGCCTCCTGCACATTTACATCGGCAGAATGACACGGCTGGGCACATGCACGTACAGGTACGTCCTCTGCTAGTGCCCAGCCGTGGGTCGCGGCCGCGCGCCCGCGACTCGGTCCAAAGCTCCGTGACCCGGACCCGATCGCCGCTGGAGACCCGTGATTGGTCCTCGGAGCTGAAGAACGGGGAGAGCTGTGTGTAAACACAGCTTCCCCATTCTTAACTGTAGTGCCGTCATCGATCGTGTGATCCCTTTTATAGGGATACACAATCGATGACGTCACACCTACAGCCACACCCCCTATAGTTAGAAACACATATTAGGTCATACATAACCCATTCAGCGCCCCCTTGTGGTTAACTCCCAAACTGCAACTGCCATTTTCACAGTAAACAATGCATTTTAAATGCATTTTTTGCTGTGAAAATGACAATGGTCCCAAAAATGTGTCAAAATTGTCCGAAGTGTCCGCCATAATGTCGCAGTCACGAAAAAAAAATCACTGATCGCCGCCATTAGTAGTAAAAAAAAAAATTAATAAAAATGCAATAAAACTATCCCCTATTTTGTAAATGCTATACATTTTGCGCAAACCAACCTATAAACGATTATTGCGATTTTTTTTTTATACCAAAAATAGGTAGAAGAATACGTATCGGCCTAAACTGAGGGAACATTTTTTTTATATATATATTTTTGGGGGATATTTATTATAGCAAAAAGTAAAAAATATTGCATTTTTTTCAAAATTGTCGCTCTATTTTTGTTTATAGCGCAAAAAATAAAAACCGCAGAGGTGATCAAATACCACCAAAAGAAAGCTCTATTTGTGGGAAAAAAAAGTATGCCAATTTTGTTTGGGAGCCACGTCGCACGACCGCGCAGTGCCGAATCGCAAAACCTGGCCGGGTCCTTTAGCTGCCTAAAGGTCCGGGTCTTAAGTGGTTAATGCTTTTCATAAAATACCACATCCAAATATTGTCCACAGAGCTCCTACATTGCTGGTAAAGATAATAAAACACAAAGCTTTGCCTCCAGGATATTACTGCGGTTGCTCTTAACCCCCCTGGCGGTATTCCCGAGTCTGGCTCGGGGTGGAATTTCAGCATCAAGAGTGATAACCCCCCGAGCAAAACTCGGGATCGCCTCGCAGCAGCCACAGGCAGGGTTTACTTACCTTGTCCCTGGATCCTGCGATGCCTCTCCGCTATGTGATCAAGTGGTGTCTCCTCGCTCGATTCACAGTGTCCCTGTGTGCCGCCGAGCTCTGTTCCCTGCGACGTTACGACGCACGGGGGCGGAGAACGGCGCCAAATTCAAAAAAGTAAATAAACACAATACATACAGTATACTGTAATCTTACAGATTACAGTACTGCATGTAAAAAATACACCCCCCCCCCCCCCCCTTTGTCCCTAGTGGTCTGCCCAGTGTCCTACATGTACTTTTATATAACAAAAACGGTTCTTTCTGCCTGCAAGCTGTAGATTGTCCATAGCAACCAAAAACTGTCCCTTTATGTCAAAAGTGATTTTAGCCCAGATAGAAAACAGCGATAATAAATTATAATCACTTGCAGAATTGTGCGATAGCGATTTGTGGGTAAATTCGTCATAAAAAAATAAAAGTAATGACAGCGACAATTCTGCAACTGAGCAAATTTCAGTGATTTTGAGTTGATTACATTATTGAATAATTTTTATTATAATTATATTATTATTTGTTATAATTATTTATAATTATTTATTATATTATAATTTATTATTTTGTTTTTCAAACTTTTTCATACCCGAGATGTCTACTAGACTCTTGTTCGGACAGATTTAAGTGAGTTATTCCTAAGAATTGCAGGCCTACAATGTAAAACGCCAAATTTCCTTGCAAAATAATTGTACCGCTTTCAGCACCTAAAATCTGAAAGAATCATACCGCCAGGGAGGTTAAAGGGGACACACCTCGGGTATTGATATCATTTCACTGGGTGTGTACTAGAGACATCGTAGCCTGGCCTGGGGTTCCCCTTTAGCTACAGCATCCCACACACAACAAAAGTTATTAGGGAGTCTATTTAATCTGTAATTATAGTTATCTATTGCTTTCGTTGTTTGTATAGCGTTCCTGACTGCTTTCTTTAAACTGTTTCAACCAAGTCCTGGGTACTTATACAGGTCCTGGCTGACTAATGTTAACCTGAATTTTACTTTTCTTCAAGTAAACTACAAGAAGAACTGTGTTGTGTATTCCTGCTGAGTTATTCCATTAACTGCTTGCCGACCGCCCACCGTCATATTACAGCGGCAAGTCGGCTCCCCTGCGCGAGAGCCCATAGTATAACGATGGCTCTCGCCCCCAACTCCCGTGCACGTGCCCGGCGGGCACGATCACCGCCGGGCACACTCGTTTGCTCGTTACAGATGGGGGGACCGGGAGCTGTGTGTGTAAACACACAGCTCCCGGTCCTGTCAGGGGGAGAAATGCTGATCTTCTGTTCATACAATGTATGAACAGAAGATCAGTGATTTCCCCTAGTGAGGCCACCCCCCTACAGTTAGAACACACCCAGGAACATACGTAACCCCTTCCCCGCCCCTAATGTTAACCCCTTCACTGCCAGTGGCATTTTTATAGTAATCAATGCATTTTTATAGCACTGATCGCTATAAAAATGCCAATGGTCCCAAAAATGTGTCAAAAGTGTCCGAAGTGTCCGCCATAATGTCGCAGTACCGGAAAAAAAAACGCTGATCGCCGCCATTACTAGTAAAAAAAAAATATTAATAAAAATGCCATAAAAATACCCCCTATTTTGTAAACGCTATAACTTTTGCGCAAACCAATCAATAAACGCATATTGCGATTTTTTTTTTTTACGAAAAATATGTAGAAGAATACGTATCGGCCTAAACTGAGGGAAAAAAATGTTTTTTTTATAAATTTTTGGGGGATATTTATTATAGCAACAAGTAAAAAAGATTAATTGTTTTCAAAATTGTCGCTCTATTTTTGTTTATAGCGCAAAAACTAAAAACCGCAGAGGTGATCAAATACCACCAAAAGAAAGCTCTATTTGTGGGGAAAAAAGTTCGCCAATTTTGTTTGGGAGCCACGTCGCACGACCGCGCAATTGTCAGTTAAAGCGACGCAGTGCCTAATCGCAAAAAAGTGCTCTGGTCTTTGGGCAGCAATATGGTCCGGGGGTTAAGTGGTTAATCACCTTGCTAGGTGTGCCAGAGGGGCTGGGACAGTTCATTGGGGTTGAAAGGCAGAGTAATGGACTGAACAAACAAAAGCAGCTCCCTTGGGGGTTTGCTACAAAATTATTCCATTAATTTTATATATATATATATATATATATATATATATATATATATATATATATATATATATATATATATATATATATAAAATTAATGGAATAATTTTGTAGGTCTTTAGGTCTAATTATATTAGTATAATATAATATAATATAATAGTATATTAGTATAATATAATAGTATTAAATATAATATATGAATATTAAATATAATATAATATGTATAATATAACCTATATTTTCAGTGTGTATATTGTAATTAAATAAGGAAAAGGGTGTATCTTAATTTATAAGGTCTTAATACTTCCATCAAGTGGAAGAACTTCTACAAAATAAAATGAGGCAACATGAGAACAAACAAGTGGTTACATACGGTCCGTGTTCATCCGATCCCCCCATAGGGGAGAGCGGAGAAAAGACAGGGCGGTCCCTGCACAGTGTGCGGTGACCGCCCTGTCATCCGCCGGCTCAGCGGGGATCAACGGAGCGATCCCCGCTGAGCAAACGGAGGTGCACTGGGCGGATCATTACTGATCCGCCCAGTGTAAAAGAGGCCTAATTCTTCAATTGTTGGCTCCACTATCTGAACTTATATAAATTTTAAAGCCAGTAGATGGGTGAGCTCTTTACTACAACCAATATTCATCTGATGGCTTTGTATAAAATTCATTACTCGTGTTGTCATCCTGCCTTGTTGTGCTTCGCAATATTTCTGCTTTTCTGATACTCCTTTTAATGCAAGTCTGTAAGTCGCTTGACTTGTTGAAAACAGTCTATGGTATGGCAGAAATCTCAACTCCAGCCAAAACTTTTTTTTCAATTTAAATATTAGAAAAGTTAGGCCGCGTACACACGGTCGGTCCATCCGATGAGAACCGTCCGAAGGATTGACCGATTGAGTCCAACGCGGTGACGTAAAACACAACGACGTGCTGAGAAAAATTAAGTTCAATGCTTCCAAGCATGCGTCGACTTGACTCTGAGCATGCGCGGGTTTTGAACCGATGCTTTTGCGTACTAATCGTCGGTTTTGACCGATCGGTTAGGCATCCATCAGTTCAATTTTAAAGCAAGTTCTAAATTTTTCGACCGAAGGATAACGGACCGATGGGGCCCACACACGGTCGGCTTGGACCGTTGAAAGTGAACTTCAGTCCGTTTTCATCGGTTTTGTCCGATCGTGTGTACAGGGCCTTAGAGTCTCTTTGCCTAATGCCCCATACACACGATCGGAAATTCCGACAAGAAAACCGTGAATTTTTTTTTCCGGTGGAATTTTGCCTCAAACTTGTGTTGCATACACACAGTCACACCAAATTCCGACCGTCAAGAACGTGGTGACGTACAACACTACAATGAGCCGAGAAAAATTAAGTTCAATGCTTCCGAGCATGTGTCGCCTTGAGTCTGAGCATGTGTAGGATTTTTGGATAAGAACCAGCTCTCAAATCTTTCTTGGCGGAGATTCCGACAGAAAAATTCCTTTGGAGCCTACACACGGTTGGAATTTCCAACCAAAAGCTCTGACTTTTATTGTCGGAATTTCCGATCGTGTGTACCCGGCATTATACTTCCCAGATCACTTTCTCCTACATTTGAATGGTTCTGTCTTTCAGGGTACCTAATCTGCCCTTGGACACCAAAACGCAGCTCAACTGTATGTGTTTTATTGCCCTCCAGCCAAGTATAAACAAGCCGTAAATATATTCATCACTACTTAGCAGTATACAGTGCCTTGAAAAAGTATTCACACCCCTTGAAATTTTCCACATTTTGTCATGTTACAACGTAAAACGTAAATGGATTTTATTGGAATTTTATGTGATAGACCAACACAAAGTGGCACATAATTGTGAAATGGAAGGAAAATGGATCAAATTTTTTTTTACAAATAAATATGTGAAAAATTTGTATTTAGCCCCCCTGAGTCAATACTTTGTAGAACCTCCTTTCGCTGCAATTACAGCTGCAAGTCTTTTTGGGGATGTCTCTACCAGCTTTGCACATCTAGATAATGACATCTCTGCCCATTTTTTTTTGCAAAATAGCTCAAGCTCTGTCTGATTGGATGGAGAGTGTCTGTGAACAGCAATCTTCAAGTCTTGCCACAGATTCTCAATTGGATTTAGGTCTGGACTTTGACTGGGCCATTCTAACACATGAATATGATTTGATCTAAACCAGGGCTCGACAAATCCCGGGCGCCATGGCGACTAGAAATGGTGTCCTGGCGACTTGGCTTGGAAGGTGGGAATTTTTATTTTTTTTGTGAGCTGGCGCCATCTGGTGGTGAGCCGTTGGTATTACAAGTTATTACCACCAGATGTGTGAGCTGGCGCCATCTGGTGGTGGTCGTTGGTATTACAAGTTAAGCATTACAAGTTAAACAGCAATTCTAATGTAATTTTTCACTATTTTCACTGCCACCTTCTTCCCTCTAATTAGAACCCCCAAACATTATATATATTTTTTATCCTAGCACCCTAGAGAATAAAATGGCGATCGTTGCAATACTTTCTGTCACGCCGTATTTGCACAGCGGTCTTACAAGCGCACTTTTTTGGGGACATTTTTTTTTTTTAATTAAAAAATAAGACAACAGTAAAGTTATCCCCATTTTTTTAATATTATGAAAGATAATGTTACGCCGAGTAAATTCATACCCAACATGTCACACTTCAAAATTGCGTCCGCTCGTGGAATGCCGACACACTTTTACCCTTTAAAATCTTCATAGGCGACGTTTAAAAAAATCTACAGGTTGCATGTTTTGAGTTACAGAGGAGGACTAGGGCTAGAATTGTTGCTCTCGCTCTACCAATCGCGGCAATACCTCACATGTGTGGTTTGAACACCGTTTACATATGCGGGCGCTGCTCACGTATGTGTTCGCTTCTGCGCGCAAGCTCGTCGGGACGGGGTGCGTTTTCTGTCTCCTAACTTTTTTAGCTGGCTCCTAGATTCCAAGCAAATTTGTCAAACCCTGATCTAAACCATTCCATTTCAGGGAATTACCAGGAATTACTGTTTGAGTCCCTCTTATGTAGTTTAACCTGTTTAACCACTTCAGCCCCAGAAGGATTTACCCCCTTCCTGACCAGAGTATTTTTTACGATTTGGCACTGCGTCGATTTAGTTGATAATTGCGCGGTCTTGTGACGTTGTACCCAAACAAAATTGACATGCTTTTTTTCCCACAAATAGAGCTTTCTTTTGGTGGTATTTGATCACCTCTGCTTTTTTGGGGGGTTTTGCGCTATAAACAAAAAAAGACCGACAATTTAAAAAAAAAAGCTATATTTTTTTTGCTATTGGAAATATCTCCCAAAAATATATATAAAAATAAAATTTCTTCCACAGTTTAAGCCGCTATGTATTCTTCTACATATTTTTGGTAAAACAAATCGGGGATAGATTTATGGCTTTTTTTAAAAAAAAATATTAATAATGGCGGCGATCTGCCAATTATTTTTTTTCGAGACTGCGACATTATGGCAGACAGAGCAGACACTGTTGACACTCTTTTGGGAACATTGACATTTATACTGCGATCAGAGCTACAAATAGCCACTGATTACTGTATACAGTAAATTACACTGGCAGGAAAGGGGTTAAACACTAGGGGACGATCAAGGGGTTGAGTGTGTTCCCTGGATGTGTTCTAACTGTAGGGGGGATGGGCTCACTACAACATGACAGAGATCACTGCTCCCAATGACAGGGAGTAGTAGATCCCTGTCATGTCACTAGAGAGAACAGGGAAATGCCTTGTTTACATAGGTATCTCCCCATTTTGCCTCTCCTCACCGCAATCGCGGGTCGCCGGCGAACTTCGAGTTTTCCGGACCCGCAGGCACACTCCCGCGGTACGCAGCGGGCGTGCGCGCCCGCTAGGCAGCAGATTCAAAGGGTCGTAAATCCTGCCAACGTGAATCGGCGTACGGCCGTCGGCAATCGGTTAACGGCAAACCCCTGTATCTTACCCTGGAGAAGGAAACCAAAAAATATTGAGCTCTCATATCTGTAACATCTAACAGTCTATGCATAACCAGCTATGGTGGCGCCAAACCAGGAGAATCTAACCATGCCTGCCATATGAAGCATAATTTGCGGTTGGTATTTTTGTGCTGCTAAGTCAGCCTTTTACGTATGAGTATCTGACTAACCTGATCTATCCACTTTTTCTTGGTGGGAATGTGTGAGGACAGCCAGAATCTAGCAATTTGTTTCCTTGGAACATATTAAAGTCGAAGTAGAGCAATATTTGCAGTAGGAAGGAACATTTTCTTGTCTATTGTTCCCAGCAAACATATCATAGGGTCTAAAGGGACCCGAATACTGTTGATATGGTGTCAGTCACCTCCTTCCAATAACAGAATAGTTTGAGGCATCGCCATATCAAATGTATAAGTATCCCCTCCTCTCTACAACATTTAGGGCATATGGACAAATCTCTTCCCTGTCACTCTTGTTTACTTGTAGGGTTTTAAGGACCAGTCAGTGGAGTTATTTGGGTCATTCAACGGCTTCTGTACTTGAATAAAGTTAAAGTGGATGTAAACCCACTCTCATCCTTTCTAAACTACTGCCATAGTGCTGATCTATAAGGATATAGATGTCTCCTGCATGTATCCTCACCTGTCAAATGTCTCCCCTCTGTCTGTTATGAGACCCGAAAAACTGCAGATTCTGTGGGTGGGTCTGTTGTCCGGAGCTCAGTGGGTGGAGTCGTGATGACAGTAGACTCCCCGCCCACCTCCACACACCCCTTGTCAACATGCATTTTCTCATGTGTATTTCTTACACTGAACTTCTGCTATGATTACTAACATTCAGTCAAAACCCAGAAAAGTGACCACATGACTTCAGCATGCCCAATCATGCTGAGGTGTGGAGCAGCCAATATTTGGAGAGCTGGAGAAGAAAGTAGGAGGGGATCTGAAGTACACATAATGTCTCTCTCGGGCTGGTGCATGAGATATGTAAATCACCTGTCACTCACAGCAAGGGGGAAGAACTGACTCCTATTACTCTGTCTGTCAGTTTTTTTCTCACTGAAAAAAGATAAGAGGACTGCTTAGAGCTGGATTAACTCTCCGTGACAAGACTGGGCACAGATGACATGAAATCCTATACAGCCTTAATTTAAAAAAAGAAAATGTGTTTACATCCACTTTAAGGAAGAACTCCATTTGTGCGGCACACACATCAATAGACTTTGTGTGACTGCTTGGAGAGCTAGGCTGTGTTCTGCCCTTTAAGGGAGTGTCAAGACTGCCCCCTGGTGGAGATGGAAGGGAGTAAGGTTGATTGTCCCTTGACTGGGTGAAGGATGTTATGGGAAACCTAACTGAACTGTGAGAACATTGGATCCCTCCATTTGGAGATCTGTAACTTTGGAAATACAAAGTATATGATTGTGAAGAAACAGACACCTTTGTTATAAGTGGATTTTTATTTTTCCTAGTAAAGAATTTGCTTTTCTTTAAGAAAGCCAATCCTGTCTGGACAATCTTTTATTATTTGGGGGAAGTACATAACTAGCATTGGGAGGAAAGTGGACAGACATAGGTAAAAGGTTTGGGCCCTGTAGTGGTGCTGGTTAATCTGGCTGTTTGCTTTCCAGAGTTCCCATTGGACAATGATGTAGGTAGTAATCTTCACACTCAGCAGTACTTCTTATGGTGATTTGGGAATTTGTGTCCCTGTGAAGAAGAATTGGGGGGACCCCAGCAAGACTTCTACAAAACCACTGTGAGGCCCTGAGGTTGGAGCTCCCTTCAGTGGTCTGTGTGGCGTAGAGAGTCCGAGGTTGAGGAGACAGATCACGGAAAGCCCTGAACTGAGAAGAAAAATGTGATCTGGGCCCCAAGGAGTTAACTGCTCTGCAAAAATCAACTTTAATGACCAAAAGTGTTTTACACTGAATCTTTTATCCAACTTCTACATTATTGCATATATATTCAAATTTGGCGGGTAGGGGGTGTGTTTCATTTAAATGAAGCACGTCCCCGCGCCGAACGAACTGCGCATGCGCCGTCCCTAAAATTTCCCGGCGTGCATTGCTCTAAATGACGTTGCAAGGACGTCATTGGTTTTGACGCGGACGTAAATTACGTCCAGCCCCATTCACGGACGACACGCAAACGACGTAAAATTTTCAAAATTATACGCGGGAACGACGGCCATACTTAACATTGAGTACGCCACCATATAGCAGCTTTAACTATACGCCAGAAAAAGCCGAACGAACACGACGTAAAAAAATGCGACGGCCGCTCGTACGTTCGTGGATCGTCGGAAATAGCTAATTTGCATACTCGACGCAGAATACGACGGGAACGCCACCTAGCGGACGCAGAAAAATTGCATCTAAGATCCGACGGCGTACGAAGACGTACTCCTGTCGAATCTAACCCAGATGCCGTCGTATCTTGTTTTGTGGATACCAAAACAAAGATACGACGCGCAAAATTTGAAATTACGCGGCGTATCAACAGATATGCCGGCGTAATTTCTTTGAGGATCTCCCCCGTAGCATCCATCACAACCATAGACATGCACAGGGTGTGTCTGGGAGCACCCTAATCACCCAAAGTGCATTAGCATTATCGCTCGATGTGCAGGACTGGAGATGGGAAATATCGCCCTCTGACCAGTTCTCCCATTAACCACTTAAGCCCCGGACCATATTGCTGGTCAAAGACCAGAGCACTTTTTGCAATTCGGCACTGCGTCGCTTTAACTGACAATTGCGCGGTCGTGCGACGTGGCTCCCAAACAAAATTGGCGTCCTTTTTTTCCCACAAATAGAGCTTTCTTTTGGTGGTATTTGATCACCTCTGCGGTTTTTAGTTTTTGCGCTATAAACAAAAATAGAGCGACAATTTTGAAAAAAATTTATATAATATATATAAAAAAAACATGTTTTCCTCAGTTTAGGCCGATACGTATTCTTCTACATATTTTTCGTTAAAAAAAAACGCAATAAGCGTTTATTGATTGGTTTGCGCAAAAGTTATAGCGTTTACAAAATAGGGGGTAGTTTTATGGCATTTTTATTAATATTTTTTTTTACTAGTAATGGCAGCGATCAGCAATTTTTTTTCGGTACTGCGACATTATGGCGGACAATTCAGACACTTTTGACACATTTTTGGGACCATTGGCATTTTTATAGCGAACAGTGCTATAAAAATGCATTGATTACTATAAAAATGCCACTGGCAGGGAAGGGGTTAACACTAGGGGGCGGGGAAGGGGTTAAGTATGTTCCCTGGGTGTGTTCTAACTGTGGGGGGGGGGGGTGGACTCACTAGGGGAAATGACTGATCGCTGTTCATACATTGTATGACGGTCAGGCATTTCTCCCCTGACAGGACCGGGAGCTGTGTGTTTACACACACAGCTTCCGGTCCCCGCTCTGTAACGAGCGATCGTAGGTGCCCAGCGGTGATCGCGACCGCCAGGCACGCGCGCGGAAGTCAGGAGCGAGCAGGGGCGATTCGAGAGCCGACGTTATACTACGGGTTCTCGCGCAGGAGAGCCGACCTGCCGCCGGCGGCTGGTCGGCATGCAGTTAATGAAGTGCTACTGCAATTCTCTTTCAGTGTACTGGCTGTGCCATAATGCCGCGTACACACGATCGGAAATTCCGACAAGAAAAGTTTGATGTGAGCTCCGGTTCATGACTGCAGCAACAGGAAATTAGGAAAGAATTAGAATGCTCATAGTTACATTTTTTGTTTTTGTTTACAAAAGTTTTTATTTGGAAGATACAATAAATATGGTATCATTCAATAATACAATGTAGTACATAGGCTATACAATAAGTGGTGTCAATTTCTTTGGAATTTAAATTGTGTAATTGGTACAATATATATAATAAGAAAACATTGTAGTGTTAGGAGTTACATTTTCTTATAAAAAAAAAAAGTGAATTAAAACAGGTACATTGTGGTATGAATTTATATTGAATGTTCCAATCACCAAATGTTTGCTAATTCTGCCACCTAGTGGCAAATGTATTTATTACAGCAATGGTACTTTTGTGACAAACATTGTAATCTGATTCAATCACAAGCAAAAGAAGAGCACAGTGTTGTAGAACACTAATGCCGCGTACACGCGATCGGTCCATCCGAAGAGAACGGTCTGATGGAACCTTATCATTAAAAAAACGATCGGGTCAGAACGCGGTGACGTAAAACAGAACGACGTGCTGAAAAAAACGAAGTTCAATGCTTCCAAGCATGCGTCGACTTGATTCTGAACATGCGTGGATTTTTTTCTATCGGTTAGGTATCATACGGTTAAATTTAAAACAAGATTGCTTTTTTTAAACCTATGGATAAATAACCGATGGGGCCCACACACGATCGGTTTGGTCCGATGAAAAGGGTCCATCAGACCGTTCTTATCGCTTTAACCGATCGTGTGTACGCGGCATAAGGCTTCATGTACACTGCTGCTGGTAAACGGACGTTTAGGAGCGTTTTTTCTGCTGCTCCTGAACTCTCCTCAATGTTATCTTATCAATACATGTACATAGGATCGTTTCTAGTCGTTTCTAGGCAATTGAGTTTAGAAGCATTTTTGGGAAGCAAAAAAATGCGTTCAGGGCGGATGTTCAGAGGAATTTGAAATGTCAAATGCTTGTAACATCTTGTGTTAAAGGGGGCTTCCAGATCCCGACAAGCCCTTCCCCTTATCAACATCAGAGCCCCCCCAAAGCACCCACACCCCCATGTTGAGGCCTGGTGTGGTTCAGGAAGGGGGGCTCTTCCTTTCCCCTTCCTGGCCTGCCAGGCTGCATGTTCGGATAACGGTCTGGTATGGATTTTGGGGGGCAGGGAATTCCACTGCGTTTTTTTTGCCAGCAATTTTTTTATTTACATACAGCTGTCAGCAGGGAGACGCTGACAGCTGATGACTCATCGGTTGTTAAGGATTCCCGGCCCCCTCCTTAGCAACCAGCTATAGACTTGTCATTTCAGCCTCAAGCCCAATCGTTGTCAAAAGTTTGTAGAATTCACCTTCGTAACATCTCTAAGACCCCTTTCACACTGAAGTGTTTTTACAGCATTTTAGCATTAAAAATAGCGCTATTAAAACGCTCATAAAACACTCTCCATGCATCTCAATAGACCCTTTCACACTGAGTCCTGCAAGCAGCATCTTTGGAGCAGCTTTTGGGCACTGAAAAAAACTCTCCAAAAACGCCCCTCTCCATTGAAATGAATTGAAAGCGCTGTAAAAACGCCTTGCCCTTTCACACTGAGGCACTGCAAAAACGCCCTAAAACTTTAGGGTCTTAGCGGTGCTTTACCAGCGGTTTTCGGGCGCTGGCAGTGTGAAAGGGCGCTGAAAGCACTCGGGCTTTCACATTGTGATTGCAGATGAGGCTTCGCCTGAAAAACACTCGAATAACACTCGAATAACGCCCGAAAAACGCCCCAGTGTGAAAGGGGCCTTAGAGCCCTTTCACACTGGTAACGCCTATAGCGGAGCCTTAAAATAGCATTAAAACACCAAGTTTTTACTGCGTTCGCGATAAAATTACCACAACGCTGGGGGCGTTTTAACAGCGTTTTACAAGCGTTATTGAAGCATGGGCGTCAAAGAACAACCCCACCTCCCTACATCACTTCCTGTTTACTTCCTGGTATCTCGTGGAGGTGAGAAGAAGGTACAGAAAGAAGATGGAGTTTATGGAGATTTTTTGTTGTTTGTGCTACTCTATTGGGAGAATATCCACTAACAGAGGCAGCAACGTCGCTATTGGGTTCATCCCATCCTCCAAGCCCACACCTCAAGAGGACAATTTACGTTGCTATATGAGGACTTGAGAGTGTACCCTGACAAGTTCAGAAATTACACTCGGATGAGCATTGCAATGTAAGTATCTATATCCTAATCCCACTCTCAAAGTCCCAAATCCCTATCACTAACCCTAATTCCGCTTCCACTAGTCCCAAATCCCTATCACTAACCCTAATCCCGCTTCCACTAGTCCCAAATCCCTAACCCTAATCCCACTTCCTTTAGTCCCTAACCCTAATCCCACTTCCTTTAGTCCCAAATCCCTAATCCCACTCCCACTTGTCCCAAATCCCTAACACTAACCCTAATCCTTCTTCCACTAGTCCCAAATCCCTAACCCTAATCCCACTTCCACTTGTCCCAAATCCCTAACACTAACCCTAATCCCGCTTCCACTAGTCCCAAATCCCTAACCCTAATCCCACTTCGTTTAGTCCCTAACCCTAATCCCACTTCCTTTAGTCCCAAATCCCTAATCCCACTCCCACTTGTCCCAAATCCCTAACACTAACCCTAATCCTTCTTCCACTAGTCCCAAATCCCTAACCCTAATCCCACTTCCACTTGTCCCAAATCCCTAAAACTAACTCTAATCCCGTTTCCACTAGTCCTAAATCCCTAACCCTAATCCCGCTCCCAATAGTCCCAAATCCCTAACCCTGTGTGGCAAGACTGGGCACAGATAATAGGAAATCTTATACTCTACATTGTGACATCAAAAAAGCGCAAATCGTCTTTTACAAACACAAAATCAGCTAAAGCAGCCCCAAGGGTGGTGTCATCCGCATGGAACTTCCCCTTTATAGTGCCGTCGTACATGTTGTACGTCACCGCGCTTTGCTAGAGTATTTTTTTAACGATCGTGTGTGGGCAACGTCGTTTTAATGATGAAGTTGGAAAAACCATTGTTTTTTCTAGAGGCTGAAAAACGTAGTTTTTTAGAAGCCGAAAAATTATCGTGTGTACGCGGCATCAGTCATTTCTTTAGAGACACATATTAGTTTTCAATTTATACAAAATTCTTGCAGCATGAAAGGCTCACACAAAATAACTACCAGATGTCACACTGAAGTGTGTGTTTTGCGAATGAGGGGTAAAAGCTACCAGATCCACATTGATCATTTCCATCTATTGTCATTCTAGGCTGCGGTGGCAGGAGGTACCACCATGATCATGGACTTTGCCATTCCCAAGAAAGGCACTTCTCTGATCGAAGCGTTTGACACCTGGAGGAGCTGGGCTGACCCTAAAGTGTGCTGTGACTATGCTCTCCATGTGGCCGTGACTTGGTGGAGTGACAAGGTAAGCCGAAATAGACTTCTCTATATCACATGACACAGGATGATAATACATATTCAATCTCTGCTTGTAAGAGGAAATAACAATGCTTTATTACTTCTGTGATATCTAGTTTGGTTTCTTTTAGACCTTAAAGCGTATGTAAATTCTAACAAGAAATGTCTCATATTTGCTGCATTTTGGCCTGTTATATTGTCAATAAATTATCCATTTGAAGTGCAAAAAATGATTTTTTTTTCATCCAGCCAGCCAGGAATCTTGTGAGCTAATAACTTCCCATATTCTCTGCCTCTAGACTGTTATCAGTTAGCATTGTTAGCATTGTTCTCTGTTATCTCCATGGACTATAAAACACATCCTCCTGTTGTGAAGAAAAGGTGCAGATGTTGTGCAGTTCTAGCAGTGTTGAAAAGTAGCTTCAATTTTGTTATGTAGCTATAGGCTCCATGCACACTGAAGCTGATAAAAGCTATACAAAAACGGCAGTAGCTTTGCAGGGAGCCTTTCAACGTTTTTTTAGCATTTTTGCAATATATTTAATCAGCGTTTTTGAGTGTAGCTGTTTTTTTTTTTTTTTTTTTTCAATGGATAAAAAAACGCTGGCGCCAGCGTTCTTGAGCGTTTTTAAGCGTTTTTGGGCGTTTATGAGCGTTTTTTGGCATTTCGCGTTTTTTGGCATTTCGCGTTTTTTTTTGCCGAAAAACTGCACTTTGAATGCAAATTTCGGGCGTTCAGAAAAAAGCCAATAAACTCCAAAGCTTTAAAAAACGCCTAGGTGTGCATGGGCACATAGGCTGACATAGAGTTCAGTTTATGGGCTTTAAAAAAAAAAAAAGCCAAAACACCAATAAACTGCAGTTTATCAGCTTCAGTGCGCATGGAGCCATATAGTTATAGTTGGTAAGGATGAATAAGGGGCCAGATTCACAGCTGAGATACGACGGAGTATCTCAGATACGACGGAGTATCTCAGATACGACGGAGTATCTCTCAGAGTATCTATGCGACTGATTCACAGTTACGCATAGATATCCCTAAGATCCGACAGGTGTAATTGTTTTACACTGTCGGATCTTAGGATGTAGTACTGCGGCCGCCGCTGGGGGGAGTTTGCGTCGTAAACCAGCGTCGGGTATGCAAATTAGGAGTTACGGCGATTCACAACAGATTTTTGCGTTCGCTACGTCGCCGCTAGTCTAGTTTCCCGTCGCAAAGTTAGTCGTCGTTTTAGGTGCCCTAACTTTAGTCAGCAAACGTATTGCTGTCTAAAGTATGGCCGTCGTTCCCGGGTCGAAATTTAAAAATGAGCGTCGTTTGCGTAACACGTCCGGGAATACGGAAGTACACTACGAGTGTCGCCGTTCGAAAAAATGACGTCACGGCACGCAAAGCACGACGGGATTTGCAAAATTGAGCATGCGCAGTAGGTCCGGCGCAGGAGCGCGCCTAATTTAAATGGCACACGCCCATTTGAATTGGCCCGCCTTGCGCCGGAGGCCGCCGGCGTAGTTTTCATCGCAAGTGCTCTGTGAATCAGGCACTTGCGATGAAAACTTGCGGCGGTGTAATGTATCTACGATATGTTACACCGACGCAGTTCTATGTGAATCTGGCCCAAAGTCTCCAGTCCATCCAGACCTACCTGAGAGTGTGTGTGACTGTTTGTCATATCCCACATATCAATTAGACATGTGCAATTCTTTTTGTTTTCAAATTAGTTTATCTAAAAAATTCGCCAAAATTTGTTCATTCGGAAATATTAGAATTATCGAAAACCCGTTTAAAATTTTTTTCCAAAAACAAAAATTTGTAAATTCCCAAAAATTCTGAACTCTGAAAGTTCTAAAAAATCGGAAATAAGAATGGAAATTCGAAAATTCAAAACTTATGCTGCGTACACACGATCAGGCTTTTGCCCGACCAAAAGCTCATCGGAACATGTTCTATATTTAACAACAAGACCTGGGGAATGCCCAGAGAAAAAACAAGCCTACTTACCGACCAGCTCGCAGAACAACCAATTAACCTGTCTAACAGTATGCGTTAAAAACAGGGGTTTTGTCCGCATGCATTTGCAAACGCATGCATGAGCCACAGAGCTGTGCCAAGGCACCCTGTAATCTGTGGTCCTAACACTAAACAATGAGTGTCCCCACAATGGAGGCACATGCATTCTGATGGATAGATAAGGGCAGGTGGACTAAAGGGGAGCTTTTTCCATCGGAAATTTCGATCGTGTGTACGCGGCATAACTAATAAAAAAATTAAAAATCCCCTTTAGATGATCTATGTACATTGCAGGGATTTTTAACAAAGTTTATTGCAGATTCCTACCTGTTTCTGCTCTGAAGAAAAAATGGTTTGTTTCACTTTGTGTCTTTGGATAATATTTCTGAATTGAAGTGACTTTTTAATTTGTAACCCCTTAAGGTCTGCCCTGTAGAAGTTTGCTGCTACAGGGTGGCACCTCTGGGCGGATCACGTATACAGTAATACCTTGATTTACGAGTATAATTCGTTCCAGAAGCATGCTTGTAATCCAAAGGACTTGTATATCAAAGCGAGTTTCCCCAAAGGAATTAATAAAAACTCAGATAATTCATTCCACAGTGTCTCTGAGCGTCTGCAAGTGTCTCTGAGCGTCACTGGCGCCCCCGCACCTCTGGCCACATGTGGTACTGCACACCCCAGCTGCTTGAATCCTGCTCATCTTGTGAGACAACGCTCACACATTGAGATAGGATTTAAAAAAAAAAAACTTGTACTGCAAAATGCTCGTAAACCGCGTTACTCGCAATCTGAGGTTCTACTGTATATACTGTATTAGTATCACTGGTCCCCAAAAAGTAGTTACTCCTCTGATGCACTTGCAGGATTCTAATGAGAAAAGTTGCAGTGTTAGCATCCCTTTAGGCCCCGTACACACGACCGAACATGTCCGCTGAAACTGGTCCGCGGACCAGTTTCAGCGGACATGTTCGGTCGTCTGTACGGCCGACCAGACAATTTTCCGGCGGATCGGACAGGTTTCCAGCGGACAAATGTTTCTTAGCATGCTAAGAAACATGTCCGCTGGAAGCCTGTCCGTCGGACATGTTCGGTCGTCTGTACGACTCACTGGACATGTCCGCTCGGCCAAAAGCCCTCGCATGCGTCGAAGTGATTCGACGCATGCGTGGAAGCATTGACCTTCCAGGGCCGCGCACGTCGCCGCGTCATCGCCGTGGCGACGGCGCGGCCACGTCACCGCGTATCGTGTCTGCGCGGATTTCTGTTTGATGGTGTGTACAACCATCAGACAGAAATCTCCCAGCGGACATGTCTGATGAAAACGGTCCGGCGGACCGTTTTCATCGGACTGTTCCCTCGTGTGTACAAGGCCTAAGAAGTGAATAACCCTTTGGGAGTGTCTCACCAAAGATGACATTTTTGTTGCAGGGGATACCTAAAATCTGACTTGTAGTGCAGACTTCTGAGAAAATCAGTGAGCCAATCACACAAGCAGGAAAATACATTTCTGGGGGTGTTCTGTGTACAGAATGCCTCCAAGTTGTTATATTGCATTGAGTTTTACAAAAAATGACAGCACTGAAAAAAAGAAAAGGTAACTTTTAATAACATTCAATTATAATATGACTTGTGTAGCAATTGTATATGCTGTATTATTAAAATTATTATTCATTTTTTATCTGCTAAATTACTCTTTAATTTACCATTAGGAACGTTGTATTCTTTTCTATGGTTTTCATCAATTCAAGTAACAAGTTCTTAATGTGGTTATTTGTACAGGTGAAGAAAGAGATGGAAATCCTTGCAAGGGATAAAGGTGTCAACTCATTTAAGATGTTCATGGCCTACAAGGACTTGTACATGGTTAATGACGTTGAGCTGTACCAGGCATTTACTTGCTGTAAGAACATTGGGGCCATCGCCCAGGTGCATGCAGAGAATGGAGATTTAATTGCAGAGGTAAAGGAAACCTTTAAAATAAAGATGGTACAATGTTGACATCTGGTGGTCAAATTAGGAATTACTTTTTTTACATTTGCAAAAAATAATAACAATAATAATGTGGTCATAAATTATTTTGGGTTTGTAATTAAACCTGAACTCTAGGCAAACTGCAGAATACACAGCTCAGAATCATACATAGTACTGCCTTGCCAATGGATTTGTAATTCTGTTCAGTCAGTTTTGTGATTCAGGCAGCACAGCCTGGTTTCTGGCCTCATTTTTTTCTTTGTAGGCAGACCCAGACTATGACTGGACAGGGGGCAGCAGGGCCGGCCTTAGGTGTTCAGGCGCCCTGTGCGAGCTAATTCTGTGGCGCCCCCCCCATCTTCACCCCTCGCCCCCTGGTCACTTAAACATACACATAGAGGGAAAAAATGCCACCGCGGGTGTAAAACAATCGCGGAGGGGGGTGCCAGTCTGACACCCCCCCAGTGTGTGGTACCCGGTGGCGGCTCGCCCCCCCTTAGTACGCCTCTGGGTGGCTGCAGGGCGCCCCTGTTGCCCATGGCACCCTGTGCGGCCCCACAGCTCGCACACCCCAAAGGCCGGCCCTGGGGGGCAGCATATCAATAATCTCAATTTTTTTCTTTCTCGTCATCTCAATAGATGCAATTAATACCTGATAGGCATACAGCCAAGTCCCCTCTAGTTTGCTGTGCAGACGTTTACTGGAAGCTAATTTAAAGGGTCCATTCACACCAGGCGCACCGACATGCCAAAGCATGCCAGCACAAATTCATTGTGCTGATGTGCACTGTCCTGGACTGAAAAAAATAGAACATGCCCTACTTTGTCTCAGCACAGTGCATGTACAGTGCCTTGAAAACGTATTCATACCCCTTGAAATTTTCCACATTTTGTCATGTTACAACCAAAAACGTAAAAATGTATTTTATTGGGATTTTATGTGATAACCCAACACAAAGTGGCACATAATTGTGAAGTGGAAGGGAAATGATACATGTTTTTCAATTTGTTTACAAATAAATATGTGGAAAGTGTGGTGTGCATTTGTATTCAGCCCCCTCAGTCAATACTTTGTAGAACCTCCTTTCACTGCAATTACAGCTGCAAGTCTTTTTGGGGATGTCTCTACCAGCTTTACACATTTAGAGAGGGACATTTTTGCCCATTCTTATTTGCAAAATATCTCAAGCTCTGTCAGATTGGATGGAGAACGTATGTGAACAGCAAAATTAAAGTCTTGCCACAGATTCTCAATTGGATTTAGGTCTGGACTTTGGGCCATTCTAACACATGAATATGCTTTGATCTAAACCATTCCATTGTAGCTCTGGCTGTATTTTTAAGGTTGTTGTCCTGCTGGAAGGAGAACCTCCACCCCAGTCTCAAGTCTTTTGCAGACTCTAAAGCCCGTACACACGATCAGCATTTCCAATGGAAAAAGTCAGACTTTTTCCATCGGAAATTCCGACCGTGTGTATGCCCCATCTGAGTAATTCCGATGAATTCCATCGGAGTTTAGATAGATAACATGTTCTATTTTACTCCGATGGAATTCCGTGGTGAGCTTGTTCGGCCAAAGGTCCGATCGTGGTGTGTACGGGGCTTAACAGGTTTTCTTCTAAGATTGCCCTGTATTTGGCTCCATCCATCTTCCCATCATCTCTGATCATCTTCCCTATCCCTGCTAAAGAAAATCATCCCTACAATATGATGCTGCCACCACAATGTTTCACAGTGGGGATGGTGTGTTCATGGTGATGTGTAGTGTTAGTTTTCTGCCACACATAGGGGGTTATTTACTAAAAGCAAATCCACTTTGCACTACAAGTGCAAACTACAAGTGCAAATTTCAGTGCACTTGGAAGTTTTCCCATGATGGCTCATTCTACCAGAAGTGAAAGTACCTCCTGCGCTCTCCATGATCAAGTTCCAGTGGCTCAGGATTTCAAGGCCGCAACCCTGCCTTCAATTTACACGTTTACAAGATTTTATCAGGTGTATGTTTAAGCTTCTGAGGATACAGCGTTTTGCAGGTTTTTGTTGGCCGTTGAATGGTTGCTGTGTCTCCTTGTCTGGGAATTATTCTCTAAGGAATAAAAGAGCTGCTATATGTCCCATGATGTGCAATAAAGAAATATGGATTTTTGACTTGCCTGTAAAATCATTTCTTGGAGTACATCACAGCCACACCCAGAGATCCAAAACTGAGGACTTTCCTCTATGTGGAAGGGGGATTCCTGTCTTGTGTCCAATCCTCTGTAGGCAACGCATAACCCTGTGAGTAAGGAATAATAGAGATGCTCTGTGTCCCGTGATATACTCCAAGAAATGGATTTTACAGGCAAGTCAAAATCCATTTATTTGGTAGATTGGGAGAAGGCTTGCATCCCCATTTGTTTCTTTTGATTCCAGTCTGTGTCCTTGTTAGACATGTGCATTCGTTTTCGTTAGAATGCATTTTCGTCCGAAAATCTTGTTTTTTCGTTATCGTTTTAACAAACGATAACGAAAGTGCAAGAAGCGAAAACCGAAAGATCCGACATAAAAATGCTTTATTTTCGTATTCGTTGCGGTAAAAATTCGATATAGAGAGATTCGACATTATAGGGAAAAGATTCGATTTATGAGAAAATAGATTCGACATTATAGAGAATAGATTCGACATTATTACTAGTCATACAACATTAGAATTCTTGTAGGCGGAATATTCGAACGGAAATGTACGATTCGACGTAAAGATTCAACGTGCCGTCGAATATTCGTTTGACCATTCTACAGAAACCAAAAAGATTCGAAATTCCCGGCGATTATTCTTTTGACCATTCGACAGAAACCAAGTATTATTGGATTTTCGGACGAAAGCTATTCCCCAACGAAAAACGAAATAAATCAAAACGATTTTCGGGAGTAACTAAATAAATTTATTTTCCAAACGAAAACGAAAAAACAAAACAAAATATTTCAGTCTGCACATGTCTAGTCCTTGTTGAAGATTTCCCATCACTCATTGTCCCAGTGACACCATTGTCACCATGACAGGAAGTGAGAGAAAATCAATAAGCACTTGTTGGGGATTCAACCCCCACACCACTTTTTCAAAACCTTTTGGCTAGCGTTATACTCTGACCAAAGCATATAGGACCAAGAACTTTTTTTGTTGTTACCTGCAGCTATGGGCTCTCCATTTACACATATTAATAGACAATTTACCTTTGAAGGGAGCAAAGAAAATGCTGTCGCTTGGAATCACGGGTCCGGAGGGTCATGAATTGTGTCGCCCGGAGGAAGTGGAGGCTGAAGCCACTCAGAGAGCCGTCACTATTGCCAACTCTGTGAACTGTCCGCTCTTTGTTGTTCACGTGATGAGCAAAACCTCCGCCAAAATCATCGCAAATGCCCGGAGGGAAGGTAAACTCTAACGCAACTGTAGTCTCCATATCTTAAAGCATACAGTATATACAACATAATATATAAAAAAGAATAATAATTACTGTGGTTGTTATGGAAGGAGTTCAATAAGTGGCATTTTGGATTTAAAGGGGTTGTAAAGGTTAATTTTTTATTTTCTAAATAGATTCCTTTAAGCTAATGCTAGAGCTAGTGCTAGTGCATTGTTGGTTCACTTACCTTTTCCTTCGATTTCCCTTCTAAATTTTATTTTTCTTTGTCTGAATTTCTTACTTTCTGTTTCTCTTCAGTCAGCTTGCCCCCATCATCTGGCTGGGGGTTAGTCAGCCAGAACAGCTTACTGAGGAGGAACAGGAAGTGAGAAATTCAAAGAAAAAAAAACATGTAGAAGGGAAATTGAAGGAAAAGATAAGTGAACCAACAATGCACTAGCTTAAAGGAACCAATTTAGAACATAAAAACGAACCTTTACAACCCCTTTAAAGTGGTTGTAAACCCACTCTTGCAACTTGCACCTACAGGTAAGCCTAGATTAAGGCTTACCTGTAGGTGCAAGAAATATCTCCTTAACCTACACGGTTAAGGAGCTATTTTCACAGAAACAGGCACCGCTGTCTGCGGCGCATGCCGTTTTTGTGAATGGCATTAACTGGGTTAATGCCGTGTTTTCGCGCATGCGCGGGAGTGACGTCATCGCCGCTCCGGCCAATCAGTGGCGATAACAGGAAAAAGAGACGAGGGGACATGGCGGTGGTGGACGGGACAGAGGTGGACTTCAAGGGCTTCGATCTCAGGTAAGTGACACATAATGAGCTAGTATGTTGTGCATACTAGCTCATTATGACTTTCTCTTGCAGGTGTATTTAAAAAAAAAAAAGGGGGAAAACTGGGGGGTTTACTTCCTCTTTAAAATAAAGAACGGCTGAAATCCCTAAATACAAAACACAGAATTTCTATCTAAGCTAATATGGCTACTGTCAGCTATCCAGAAAACCAACCCCTCTGTATTTTGGATATTATATGAAACATTGGGGTAGATTTACTAAAGGCAAATAGACTGTGTTCTTTGCAAGTGCAGTTGCTCCAGAGCTTAGTAATTGAGGTGCAGCTTCACTTTACAAAGAATACCCAATCACATGCAAGAAAAATAAATAAATTGCACTTTTGCTTCGCAATGACTGGATGATGGAAGTTAACAGAGCTTTACCTTATTTACTAAGCTCTGGAGCAACTGCAGTTGCAAAAGTGCACAGTCTATTTGCTTTTAGTAAATCAATCCCATAGTCAAATTCCCCAACTCACACCTTCAAACTGCTCCCCACTTACCTGCATAGGCGTGCGCACAGGGTGTGCCAGGTGTGCCCAGGCACACCCTAATCACCCTGTGCAGCACAGATTCTCCTACTGCCCTGGCTCCCATCTTTCCCCCCGCAGCGCTGCCAGCTTCCCTCCTCTCCTATTGGCAGTTGCTGCTGGGATGTTTTAGGAGTGGGGAAGGGGCCAGTAAATAGGTAATTTACTGGCCCCTTTCCTTTATGAATGAACATCGTGAGTGATCAGTAGTGTGTGTTTGGGCTTTGGAGTGCACACCCTAATGCGCACACCTATGCTTGCCTGAATCATGGGGTGCTTCTCCCTGGTGCTTTTTGAAATGTGTGCAGCTGTGTATGGCCCTACCCTCTTCTGAAGAAATGTTTGCACCTATCAAATAGATATGAAAAAATACAGTTGTGCTCAAAAGTTTGCATACCCGGGCAGAAATTGTGACATTTTGCCATTAATATTGAAAATATGACGGATCATGGCAAAAAATAATATTTTATTTAACAATAGTGATCACATGAAGCCATTTATTATCGCATTTTTTTTTAGATCCTTTTTAACCACTTAACCCCCGGACCATTTGGCTGGCCAAAGACCAAACTTTTTGCTATATTAAATATCCCCAAAAATATATATAAAAAAATATTTTTTTCCTCAGTTTAGGTCGATACGTATTCTTTTAAATATTTTTGGTAAAAAAATCGCAATAACCTTTTTTTGATTGGTTTGCGCAAAAGTTATAGCGTCTACAAAATAGGGGATAGTTTTATGCCATTTTTATTAATCATTCTTCTTACTAGTAATGGCGGCAGTCAGCGATTTTTATCGTGACTGCGACATTATGGCCGACACATCGGACACTTTTGTCACCATTTTGGGTCCATTGTAATTTTTATAGCGATCAGTGCTATAAAAATGCACTGATTACTGTAAAATTACACTGGCACCTAAGGGGTTAACCTGTAGGGGCGCTGAAGCGGTTAAGTGTGACCTAAGGAGTGCTTCTAACTGTTAGGGGGCGTGGCTTGCCATGACACGTCACTGATCGCTGTTCCCGAGGATAGGAAGGACGGGGAGATGTTGTGTTTACACTGACATCTCCCCGTTCTTCAGCTCTGTGACCCGATCGCGGGACACCGGCGGACATCGAGTCCGCAGGTCCCGCGGACAGGGTCACGGAACTCGCGACAGGGTAGCGAGCGTGTCGGCGGTGGCACGCGTGCGGCTACATGGCCAGCAAATTAAAGGGGACTTATATACACGCCCATTTGCCCAGCCGTGCTACTCTGTCTACGTATAAGTGTGCGGCGGTCGGCAAGTGGTTAAATTATAATGATAATAGAAATCACCCAAATGGCCCTGATAAAAAGTTTACATACCCTGTAATGTTTGGCCTTGGTGCAGACACAGAAGGTGGCACACACAGGTTAAAATTGAAATAAAATTAAAGGTTCATTTCTGACATTTGTGGCTTTTTAAATCACAATTAGTGTTGGTGTATAAATATTCAATGAGTTTGTTAGCTCTCACATGGATGCCCTAAGCAGGCTAGACACTGAGCCATGACGAGGTAGACAAGAACTGTCAAAAGACCTGCGTAACAAGGTAATGAAACTTTACAAAGATGTAAAAGGATATAAGATGATATCCAAAGCCATGAATATCCCAGTCAGTACTGTTCAATCACTTAACCTCCCTGGCGGTATGATTCTTTCAGAAAAAACATGCTGAAAGCGGTACCATTATTTGCAAGGAAATTTGGCGTTTTATATTGTAGGTCTGTAATTTTTAGAAATAACTCACTTAAATCTGACCAAACAAGATTCTAATAGGCATCCCGTGTATTACATTTTTTTAAAAACAAAATTATAAATTATAATATAATAAATAATTATAAATAATTATAACAAATAATAATATAATTATAATAAAAATTATTCAATAATGTAATCAAATTAAAATCACTGAAATTTGCTCAGTTGCAGAATTGTTGCTGTCATTATTTTTTTTTTTTTATGACGAATTTCCCCACAAATCGCTATCGCACAATTCTGCAAGTGATTATAATTTATTATCGCTGTTTTTTAGCTGATCTAAAACTATTTTTGACATAAAGGGACACTTTTGGTTGCTATGGACAATCTACAGTTTGCAGGGAGAAAAAAAGGTTTTTATTATATAAAATGACATGCAGGACACTGGGCAGACCACTAGGGACAGGGGGGGTGTGTTTTTTTTACATACAGTACTGTAATCTATAAGATTACAGTATACTGTGTGTATAGTGTTTGTTTACGTTTTTGAATTTGGCGCCGTTCTCCGTCCCCGTGCGTCGTAACGTCGCAGGGAACGGAGATCGGCGTCACACGGAGGCACTGTGTGAATCGAGCGAGGTCCCGCTCGCTCACACAGCGCGGTGGCATCGCTGGATCCAGGGACAAGGTAAGTAAAAAGTGCCTGTGGATTCAGCGAGGCGAGCCGAGACTGACTCGGGGTTACCGATAGTAGCAGGAAAATCTAACCCCGAGTCAGTCTCGGGAAGACCGCCAGGGAGGTTAATAAGCAGTTCAAAATGTGGGGATCTCTTGATACAAAGCCAAGGTCAGGTAGATCAAGAAAGATTTCAGCCACAACTGCCACAGGAACTGTTCGGAATACAAAGTAAAACCCACAGGTAACCTCCGGAGAAATACAGGCTGCTCTGGAAAAAGATGGTGTGGTTGTTTTTAAGGAGCGCAATACGATGATACTTGAACAAAAAAGAGCTGCATGTTCTAGTTGCCAGAAAGAAGCCTTTACTGTAAAAGTTCCACAAAAAAGCCTGTTTACAATATGCCCAACAACGCTTTGACATGCCTCATTGGCTTTTTTGTGGCATTGGCGTAGTAAAGGCTTCCTTCTGGCAGCTCAACCATGCAGCTCTTTTTTGTTCAAGTATCGTTGAATTGTGCTCCTTAAAAACAACCACACCGTCTTTTTGGAGAGCAGCATGTATTTCTCCTGATGTTACCTGTGGGTTTTTCTTTGTATCCTGAGCAATTCTTCCACCAGTTGTGGCTGCAATCTTTCTTGGTTTACCTGACCTTGGCTTGCTATCAAAAGAGACCCTAATTTTCCACTTCCTAATAAGTGATTAAACAGTACTAACTGGCATATTCAAGGCATTGGATATCTTTGTATATTAATTTAGAGCTTCGTAAAGTTTCATTACCTTGTTACGCAGGTCTTTTGACTGTTCTTTTCTACCTCCTCATGGCTTAGTTACATAGTTAGTCAGGTTAAAAAAAGACACAAGTCTATCCATTTTTTTCATTCAATCTATTGGGGATGGAGGCATGCTAGCTATTGCCTCAATTAAAAGTCCCAACCTTAGCATTAGGCCCCATTTTTCTATCCAGTTCAACCATCCACTGCATCCATGTGAGAGCTAACAAACTCATTGACTATTTATACACAGACACTAATTGTGATTTAAAAAGCCACAAATGTGGGAAATTAACCTTTAATTGCCATTTTAACCTGTATGTGCCACCTTCTGTGTCTGTACCAAGGCCAAACATTCCAGGGTATGTAAACTTTTCATCAGGGCTTTTTGTGATTTCTGTTATCATTATGATTTAAAAATTATCCAAAAAACGATGTGATAATAAATTGCTTCATGTGATCACTATCCTTAAATAAAAGACCATTTTTTGGCATGATCAGTCATATTTTCAATATTAATGCCAAAATGTCACAATTTCTACCAGGGTATGCAAACTTTTGAGCACAACTACACTTACAATTGTATACTAAGCAGGCCAAATTGGAGCAAATCCGAGAAGTTCATTGTTGGGGTTTTCATACACCTTAAAATGTATTTCTACTTCTGCGGCCAAATTAGAATAACACCTTTTTTATATTTTATACATGCTCCCATTCACTTAGCATAACTTGAAAAATAAGTTGATATGCTTTCCCATTCTATGTAACATTAGGGAGGAAGAGGGGTTATGTTCCTATCTGTACTGTGCTAGAAGATTTCATTATCAGTTGTAAACACACATGGGTTGATTTACTAAAACTGGAGAGGGCAAAATCTGGTGCAGCTCTGCATAGAAACCAATCAGCTTCCAGTTTTTTGGTGTCAAAGCTTATTTGAACAAGCTGAAGTTTTAAGCTGATTGGCTGCCATGTACAGCTGCACCAGATTCTGAGTGCTTCAGCTTTATTAAATCCACCACATAGTTTGTCCTAGCAAAGGATTAAAGATCTCAAGGCTTGAGTGGTGCATTGTTTGGTAATACACTTAGAAAAACTGTCACTTGCTATGTCCCCTTATTTTATGTTGCAAGCTATTCTAAACAATAAAAGCTGCCCATAGAGTCTTGTGTATAATCCTGCTCCAAAGAAACAGCTAAAAAATATGAAAAAAAATTGCTGTGTGAATGGGAACATATTTTTTTGGGGGGGGGGGGGTTGGGGGTCTTCTTTTAGACAGAAAACGTTGAAATACACTTTTATATATTTGCAGTATTGCAGACAGATTTGGAAAATACCTGCTCTATATTTTATATATACCCTTTTACATAGCATTGCTTAAAAATACATATACAGTAAAACCTTGGATTGCGAGCAGAATTCCTTCCAGAGACATGCTTGTAATCCAAAGCACTTGTATATCAAAGCATTTTTTTTACCGGGTATAAAAGGGAAGAGAAGCGCCTCTAAGTGCCGGTTCACACAGGGGCAACCCGACTTACAGCGCCACTTTGCAAGGCGACTTCAGCGCGATTTGGAACAACTTACAACGTGACTTGAAGTTGCCTCCAGGACAGGTGACTTTGGCTGTGGCCAATCACAGAATAATCAGCTCTGTGGGAGGGAGGGGTTTGCCTGAGTAAACCATTTTCTTTTCCTGCAAAGTTGCTTCAGTTAACCTCTTAAGGACCGCCTAACGCCGATATACGTTGGCAGAATGGCACGGCTGGGTACAATCACGTACCTGACGCGATTGTATAATGCCCAGCCGTGGGTCGCGGACCCGATCGCCGCTGGAGTCCCGCGATCGGTCCCCGGATCTGAAGAACGGGGATTGCTGTATGTAAACACAGCTTCCCCGTTCTTCACTGTGGCGCTGTCATCGATCGTGTGTTCCCTTATATAGGGAATCACAATCGATGACGTCACATCTACAGCCACACCCCCCTACAGTTGTAAACACACATGAGGTCACACATAACCCCATCAGCGCCCCCTAGTGGTTAACTCTCAAACTGCAATTGCCATTTTCACAGTAAACAATGCATTTCAAATGCATTTTTTGTTGTGAAAATGACAATGGTCCCAAAAATGTGTCAAAATTGTCCGAAGTGTCCGCCATAATGTCGCAGTCATGAAAAAAAACGCTGATCGCCGCTATTAGTAGTAAAAAAATATTTTTTTTAGAAAAATGCAATAAAACTATCCCCTATTTTGTAAACGCTGTAAATTTTGCGCAAACCAATCAATAAACGCTAATTGCGATTTTTTTTTTACCAAAAATAGGTAAAGGAATACGTATCGGCCTAAACTGAGGAAAAAATTTTTTTTTTATATATTTTTGGGGGATATTTATTATAGCAACAAGTAAAAAATATTGCATTTTTTTCAAAATTGTCGCTCTATTTTTGTTTATAGCGCAAAAAATAAAAACCGCAGAGGTGATCAAATACCACCAAAAGAAAGCTCTATTTGTGGAAAAAAAAGGACGCCAATTTTGTTTGGGAGCCACGTCGCACGACCGCGCAATTGTCAGTTAAAGCAACACAGTGCCGAATCGCAAAAAGGGGCCTGGTCCTTTAGCTGCATTTTGGTCCGGATCTTAAGTGGTTAAGAGAGTGATCCGACTTTGGAGGTGACTTCCATTGAAATCTATGGGTACAAGTCGCCTAGAAGTCGCCTTGAAGTAGTACAGGAACCTTTTCTGAAGTCTGAGCGACGTCAGTAGTGTGCATTAAGACGGCTCTCATTCACTTCAATAGAATTTCTCATGTCGCGCCACTTGGGGCAACACAAGTCGGATCCCAAGTCGCTGTAGCGTGAACCGCCACTTAGTGTAGCTAAGTTGCTAAATGTTGTACCTTCATTAAATGTAACCATATTGCTACACTTGGAGGCTCCTCTCTTCTCTTTTATACTCAGTTGTGACATGACACTACTCTTATATCAAGACATCGCTTGTATATCAAGGCAACATTTATTAAAACATTTTGCTTGTCTTGCAAAACGCTCTCAAACCAAGTTACTCTCAAACCAAGGTTTTACAAATTGCCGCTTACATTTTTACTTTATTTTTGCGTACTTTCACCTTGCATTCCCCTTCTTTGTACTGTTCAAGCGGAACTAAACTCTCACAATCAGCATGAACTATTTTTAATTCTATGGCCTCGTACACACGGGCAAGAATCTAGTCGGGAAAAAATCGTCTTCTTGGCAAGAATCTCTTGCCGCCCGAGTGTACACAGACCTTTCAAAAGAACCGCAGTTCTTTTGAAAGGCAAGAACGCGGTGACGTCATCACGTACGACGAGCATTTGCTCCTCACATCCGATGCCGTCGCCGCCATCTTGCTTCACCCTACCTATGCCATGGAAGCTACCGCTCATGCGTCAAAGTCATTTTGAGCATTCGCGGGTTTTCACGGAGACAGGTAAGTATACACACTCTCGGGTTTCCCGTCGGGAAACAGGGCAACAAGAATCTCGACGAGAAAATAGAGAGCAGGTTCTCTTTTTTTTCCCGTTGAGATTCTGGGCAGATTTCCAGACATGAAACCTAAAAGCCTCGTACACACGCTCAGTTTACTTGGCGAGAAAGCTCTGCCAGCAGTTTTCTTGCTGGATCTTGCCGAGAAAACCGAGCGTGTGTACGAGGCTTCATACTGCTAGCATTACTAATAGATAGGAAGGTATATTATATTTACTTGTTTTAAACCTTTTTTTTACATTTCTTTAGTTACTTCCTGGTTTCTGGCCTAGGCCAAAATGATGTCTTACATTCCAGGTGTCTTCATGGGCATCTTCATCTGGAGGAGGGGTGTTTGGTCACATGTGGCTACCCATCACATTTGGCTACCCGCTGGTGTGCGCAATGCCCGAGGCCGCCATATGCATTCCAACACTTTAAAAAAAGTGATGGGTAGCCGAATGTGACGAAGAATATAGCTAGAGAATTTAGCTGAAAGAAATTTGTGAACATTTTAGTAATTGCTTTTCGATGATAATTTATCATTTGTAAAAGTGTTGGAACGCACATGGCGGCGTCGCGCATGCGCACTTCAGCGGGTAGCCAAATGTGATGGGTCGCCATATGTGACGAACCAGGGACATTCTCAGCTAAGCAGACCCTTCATATCTGAGCTAAGGGCAGATGGATTACAGAAGGTAAATGCTACATCAATCATCTGCCCTTAATCAGGATGGCCATAGCTAGAAATGCTAGGGGGGTGTTTTTCAAAGTGATTTCTCAACAAAATAAAGCATGGAGGCATGGATGGATGGGGGTGCTTTGAATATTAAAAATGATTTTAGTCGGTTTTTTTCAGCTGGTGTTGCTCGGATACAATTTAGTTCTGCTTTAAGGAGGGGATTAGGGTGTTATGTTTATAAGCCTATTTGTATTGTGCTGGCAGATTTTTATTATCAGTTGTAAACTAGGGCCCGGATTCACATACGGGCGCTCTACGTTGGCGGGCGTAGCGTACCGTATTTACGCTACGCTGCCGCAACTTAGAGAGGCAAGTGCTGTATTCACAAAGCACTTGTGTCCTAAATTGCGGCGGCGTAGCGTAAATGGGCCGGCGTAAGCGCGCGTAATTCAAAGTAGGCTGGTAGGGGGCGTGTTGTATTTAAATGAGGCTTGACCCCATGTAGATGCATGGCTGAACAAACGGCGCATGCGCGTGCATGCTCAGTATCACGTCGTATTTACGCCCGAAGATACGTCGGCTCAATGCCTGTGACGTGAACGTAACTTACGCACAGCCCTATTCGCGTACGACTTACGCAAACGACGTAAAAAGATACGCTTGTTCCGACGTCCATACTTTGCATGGGCTGCGCCACCTAGAGCCCAGCTTTATCTTTACGCCGGCGTATGTCTTACGTAAACGGCGTAACTAATTGCGACGGGCGTACGTACGTGAATCGGCGTATCTTGCTCATTTACATATTCGACGCGGAAATCAAGGAAGCGCCACCTAGCGGCCAGCGTAATTATTGCAACCATTGCAAAAAGATACGACGGCGTAGAAGACTTACGCCGCTCGTATCTTGGCCCAATCTATGCGTAACTGATTCTATGAGTCAGGCGCATAGATACGACGGCGGCCATTCGGACTTACGACGGCGTATCTGGAGATACGCCGTCGTAAGTCTTTGTGAATCCGGGCCTAGATGTGCACACCATCTGTCCTAACAAGGCATTAAAGATATCAATAACTCATTTGCACATTGTAAGCTATTCTGAACAATAGTAGCTGCCTATAGAGTCCTATATGTAATTCTGACAAAAAAGGTAAGAAATATTTAAAAAAAGTTATTTGGGGTATGCTGTGTGAATGGGGACACATAACAACCATATATCGGGGGTGGGGGGGGGGTTCTTAAACGTCACTGCTAAAATGGAAACACACTTTAACCAATTGGCGACCGCCCCACATACATGTAATACGGGAGCCGATCAGCAAGCCAATCAGCCAATCACCCGACGATTGTTCGTGAGAGAGGCAGAATGGCAGTCTGCTTATGTAAACAAGGAAGATCACTGTTCTGTCAGTAGGGAAGACATAAATCTTGTGTCTCTGCTAAGCTTCCCACAGTTGAAGCGCCTCCCCCACAGTAAGTAAGCACTAGCTAGAAATACATGTAACCCTTTGAGCTCCCCTGATGTTAACCCCTTCCCTGCCAGTGTCATTAGTACAGTGACAGTGCATATTTTTTTTAGCACTGATCACTGTATTAGTATCAATGGTCCCCAAAAAATACTTTGAAAGTAGTTACAGTTACAGTAGTTAATGCTTGCTTTTGGGTTTAAAGGGGTTGTAAAGGTTAGTTTTTTATTTTTTAAATAGGTTCCTTTAAGCTAGTGCATTGTTGGTTCACTTACCTTTTCCTTCTAAATGTTTTTTCTCTTTGTTTTCTTTATCTGAATTTCTCACTTCCTGTTCCTCCTCAGTAAGCTGTTCTGGCTGACTTACCCCCAGCCAAAACGGCTCGGATGATGGGGACAAGCTTACTGAGGAGAAACAAGTGAGAAATTCAGACAAAGAAAAAAAAAATTAGAAGAGAAATTTAAGGAAAAGGTAAGTGAACCAACAATGCACTAGCTCAGGGGTCTACAAACTGTGGCCCGAGGGCCAGATGTGGCCCGTTGCTAGCCTTTATCCGGCCCTTGGGGCTTTATTCCTCCCACTGATATAAGGGAATATTCTTCCCACTGACACCAACAAGGGGGCACAATTTCTTTCACTGATACCAATGATGGGATACAATTACTCCTACTAATAGGGGCACTACTCCTTATCCTACTGACCGCAAACTCTGAGGCCATATTTATTCTCAGCAATGCTGGGCCCGGGACATTTTCTACCCCCGCTGGCCACAATCCGGCCCTCCTAAAGTCTGAAGGACAATAAACTGGCCCTTTGTTTGAAAAGTTTGGAGACCCCTGCACTAGCTTAACCACTTACTGCCGGCCGTACGACTTTGTACAGTCGCAGTGTGGATGCCAATTGTCGGGAGGCCGTCTATATATGGCCTCCAGCCACTGGGGGGCGCGCGAGCTTGTCCGCCACATCACTCAGATGCCTGGCGGCCACGATGTCCGCCAAGCACCCGCGATCGGTGGTTACACAGACAAGGACGTGGATCTGTGTGTGTAACACAGAGATCCACGTCCTGTCAGGGAGAGAGGAGACCGATCTGTGTCCCTTGTACATAGGGACACAGATCGGTCACCTCCCCCAGTCAGTCCCCTTCCCCCACAGTTAGAAACACTATGCAGGGTACACATTTAACCCCTTCCTCACCCCCTAGTGTTAACTCCTTCCCTGCCAGTCACATTTATACAGTAATTCGTGCATATTTATAGAACTGATCGCAGTAAAAATGTGAATGGTGCCAAAAATGTGTCCGATGTGTCCGCCATAATGTCGCAGTCCCAATAAAAATCGCAGATCGCCGCCATTACTAGTAAAAAAATTTTTATAAAAAATAATAATAATTCCGTCCCCTATTTTTGTAGGCGCTATAACTTTTTATTGCAATTTTTCTTTTTTTTTTTACCAAAAATATGTAGAAGAATATGTATCAGCCTAGACTGAAAAAAAATGTTTTTTTAAAAAAAATTGGGCTATTTTTTATAGCAATAAGTAAAAAATATTGAATTTTTTTTTTCAAAATTGTCGCTCTATTTTTGTTTATAGCGCAAAAAATAAAAACCGCAAAGGTGATCAAATACCACCAAAAGAAAGCTCTACTTGTGGGGAAAAAAGGACGTCAATTTTATTTGGGAGCCACGTCGCACGACTGCGCAATTGTCAGTAAAAGCGACGCAGTGCCCGAAGCTGAAATTTCACCTGGGCAGGAGGGAGGTATATGTGCCCAGTAAGCAAGTGGTTAAAGGAACCTACTTAGAAAATAAAAGATAAACCTTTACAACCCCTTTCATACTGCTTTATGTGATATCCTGCTGTCCATGGTCCTGAATATCTGCCCATTCTTCATTCCGGCTGCTGTCCAAGGTGCTGCAGAAAAATCCTTTGGAAAGCATGCAGGATATAATGGAATGGGCATGCATGGTTTACCTCTGAACCTCTAAAAACAGATCATATTATCTATTAGAAATACTTTGCTATTAGAGCGTTGATTCGGCAAAGACTACCACTTTTTGAGTGTCATTAGTAGCTGAAGGCTACTGTTGTAGCAGATCCAAAGATATCATAAATGTCTCCTGTACCGGGATTTAAAGGTTTTATATTATGAGTTGCACTTCGTTTCTTTAATGTAGATGAATAAAGCCACACTGCAATCCAGAATATTGACTTATTAACATGATGTTCCCTTGCTGAGTCAGCACTTCTGAAATCCGTAATCACATAATGGGTGTCTTTGACCCGTCACCAGAATATTTATATTAAAACCTGGAATGTAAATTAAACATAAGCACAAAGCTGAATACTGGCTTAAAGATAGAAGATAGAAATAGAAAATGACAATTAATGCTAATATGTATTCCTTAAAACAGTATTACAAGTATTTTTGAATGCAGCTAGTGTAAGTAACTTGGTATCGGCCCTTCAGCACTGGGAGCCAATCAAATTCTGGCAATAAAGATTCTGACGAGAGAAGAGAGCACAGTGAGCAGAGGTAGTAGCTTATCAGTTTGCTTCTGCTCCGTCATGGTCCAATCATAGGCTGGGAGCACTAAACCATGTCCTTACACTCCAAAACAAATCTATACACATCCACTAGTTAACCACTTCAATACCGAGAACTTCCCCCCTTCCTGCCCAGGACAATTTTCAGCTTTAGGCGCTGTCGCACTTTGAATGACAATTGCGCAGTCATACAACACTGTACCCAAACTAAATTTTATAATTTTCTTCTCACAAATAGAGCGTTCTTTTGGTAGTGTTTGATCACCACTGCGGTTTTTATTTTTTCCTAAACAAACTAAAAAATACCAAAATGTTTGAAAAAAAAACCCCTTTTACTTACTGTAGTTTCTGTTATAAAATTGTGTTTTCTCCTTCACTGACGGGCACTGATGAGGCAGCACTGATGGGCACTAATGAGTTGGCACTGATAAGGTTGCACTAATAGGCACTGATGTGTAGAATTGATGGGCACCGACAGGTGGCACTGATGGGCACTGATAGGATGCACTGAATGGGCTGAAAATCACATCGCACTTAACCAATGTCAACCGGCACATACAATATATTTTTAAAGCCTTAAATGTGTTTAACCATTTGTTAGGACAGCGTTCAAATCTAGTTTTCAACTGATAATGAGATATGCCAGCACAGTACAGACAGAGTTAATTATGGTAAATATACAAACCCAGCCCTCCCCTTTATAGTACATTAAACGGGAAAACTAGGTATGATTTTTAGCAAGTAAAAAGCAACTAAAAAAGGTGAGTGATACTTACCGTACTTGAAAATACATATATCATTTCTGATTTGAATCTCTAAAGATCCATTCATAGGAATATATGTCTGCATTTTAAAACACATTGGCTCTGTTTAGTTGCATTTCTAAAAAAGTTTTTGTCTGTACATTAATCTTTGCAACAGTGGGGTGGATTCAAGAAGCAATTGCGCCTGTGTAACCATAGGTTACACAGCGCAATTGCTTACTTGCCCCGGCGTTACGAATGCTTCTGATTCAGGAACCTCGTTACGCCGACTGCAGCCTAATATCTGCGCGGCATAAGGCTCTTATGCCCGCATATCTTAGGCTGCATTCTTGCGATGGCCGCTAGGTGGCGTTCCCATTGTGCTCAGCGTATAGTATGCAAATTGCATACTAACACCGATTCACAATGTTGCGCGAGCCCTGCGTACGCAATTGACGTCGTTTCCGTACGGCGGTTTTTGCGTAATGTTACGTATACCCGTCGTTCCCGCTTCGCGAAATTTGAAAGTTACGTAGTTTGCTTAAGTGAATCGTGAATGGCGCTGGACGCCATTCATGTTCACTTTGAAGCAAATGACATCCTTGCGACGTCATTTGCCGCAATGCACGTCGGGAAAGTTTCCCGACGGAGCATGCGCTCTACGATCGGCGCGGGAACGCGCCTAATTTAAATGATTCCCGCCCCCTACGGGATCATTTAAATTGCGTGCGCTTGCGCCGGGCATTTTGCCGGCGCGCCCACGCAATTTACGGAGCTACTGCTCCGTGAATCGAGGGCAGCGCAAAAAAATTGCGGGGGCGCAGGGCAAAAACGTTGCCCTGCGCCTCCGTAAAAAAAGCGCAATTCTTACTGAATCCGGGCCATTGTTACTAACTCAGGAAGCAGTGTGTGGTTTAAGTATTGAGTATCACTGCACCAGGCACATTTGAGAACCTTCCAGCAGGTGGCACTGCTGCGGTGATCAGGACATAGCAATCCTTATATTTAGTTCTTATGCTACTCTTTAACGCTCAGCGAGTTGGATCTTATACATCATATTTAGTCTTAATAATACACAATATTTTCTGGCTTCTAGAGCAGTGAAAAAAAAAAGCTTTGCCGTAAAGGGGTTGTAAACCTTTGTGTTTTTTCCACCTTAATGCATCCTATGCATTAAGATGAAAAAACACCTTGCCGTCACCGCCCCCCCGAGCCCCCGTTTTACTTACCTGAGCCCTAAATCTCCATGGGCGTGATCCCGCTTTGCTTTCCCCCTGGTCTCGTCTGCTCTTCATTGGATGATTGATAGCAGCGTAGCCATTGGCTCCCGCTGCTGTCAATGAAATCCAATGACGCATCCACCGGGGGCGGGGCCGAGTCATACAATTGGCGTCTATGGACGCCGATTGTATGGCACGAGAGTGGGGTTAGCTCTTGCAGGGAGGAGCCGAGAGAGCCGCCGTGGGACCGCAGAAGAGGACGATTGGGGCCACTCTGTGCAAAACGAACTGCACAGTGGAGGTAAGTAGTATGGCCTGGATTCAGAAAGCACTTACGCCGACGTATCTTTATATACGCCGCGCAAGTGCACAGATGCGCCGTCGTATCTCTGCGCCTGATTCTTCAAGCTAGATATGCCTGAATTCTGGCTTCATCCGGCCAACGTAAGTTTCCTACGCCGTCATATCTTGGGCGCTTATTTAGGCTGGCCCGCAAGGGGCGCTTCCATTGATGTACGCGTCGAATAAGCAAATGACCGAGATACGCCGATTCACGAACGTACTTGCGCACGTCGCTGTAATCTACGCCGTTTACGTAAGGCGTACGTCTGGCGTAAAGTTAAGCCTCATAAAGCAGGGGTAAGTCATGTTAGGGTATGGACGTCGGAACAGCCGTCGTATTTTACGTCGTTTACGTAAGTCGTACGTGAATGGGGCTGGGCGTAGGTTACGTTCACGTCGTAGGCATTAAGCCGTCGTATCTTAGGGAGTAAATTAAACATGATTCTGAGCATGCGCGTCCATGCGCCGTTCGTTCGGCCCTTCGTTTGCATGGGGTCACGGTTAATTTAAATGCATCACGCCCACTACCTTCCTACTTTGAATTAGGCGGGCTTACGCTGAACAATTTGCGTTACGCTGGCGCAACGTAGAGAGCGAGTGCTTTGTGAATACTGCTCTTGCCTCTCAGAGTTACGTCGGCGTAGCGCATATGAGATGCGCTACGCCGGCACAAAGATGCGCCGAGCTACCTGAATCTTGCTCTATATGTTTGTTATTTAAAAAAAAAAAAACCTTTACTGTACAACCCCTTTACCTATAAAGTATCGACATTAAGCAAGTCATCATTAAAATGGATCTTGCATTGGAGTGCAATATCTGCCTAATGACAGCACCGGCCCCCACCCTCGCCCCAAATAAATGAGGTATTGGAGGAAAAACTGTAAAAAAAAAAACACCTTGAATTTCAAATTTTGTCCATCTCATAAGATGCCGGTTGCATTCCAGGATGCTGGGATTTGGAACTTCTTACAGAATGCATTCCGGCTGGTAACATTGCTTGAGATTTTCCTTTTCCATGCTCCTCTCATTTTGGAGTTTGGTTGTTTTTTTTTCTGCCTGTAAGAGCAGATGCCTGTACTCCTGAAGAAGCCATAGGGGTAGATCCAGGTACAACGGCGCATTATTGCGCCGGGCGTAGCGTATCTAAGATACACTACGCCGCCGTAACTTATTTTTTGTTTTTCGAATCCTCAATGAATTTGCGCCATAAGTTACGGCGGCGTAGTGTATCTTTGGTGGCGTAAGGGCGCGGAATTCAAAACGATGTGATGGGGGCATGCTTTATGTAAATACGTTGTTCCCCCGGCGTAAACAACGTTTTTTTTTAACTGCGCATGCACCGTCCGTGGGGGTATCCCAGTGAGCATGCTCGAAATTAACCCGAAACAAGCCAATGCTTCCGACGGTGACGTCATTCTACGCTAATCCCTATTCGCGAACAACTTACGCAAACAACATAAAAATTTCAAATTTCTAGGCGGGAAGGACGGCCATACTCAACATTGCATACTCTATGCGGATTTCAACGGAAACGCCACCTAGCGGCCGCCGAAAAATTGCAGCTTAGATCCGACGCCGTACTAAGACGTACGCCTGTCGGATCTAGCCGAGATGCCGTCGTATCTTGTTTTGTGGATACAAAGCAAAGATACGACGCGGGAAATTTAAAATTACGCCGGCGTATCAATAGATACGTCGGCATAATTCTTTTGTGGATCTGCCCCTTAGGCCTCGTACACACCACCGGATCTATCCGCTGGAATTGATCCACGGATCAGTTCCAGCGGAAAAATCCGGTCGTCTGTACGGCCTAGCGGATATTTATCCGCGGACATTTCTCGGCCCGATCGATTTCAAGCGGATATACATTTCTTAGCATGCTAGGAAATGTATCCGCTTGAATCGGGTCCAGCGGATTGATCCGATGGTCTGTACAGACTCACCGGATCAATACGTCCGCTCCCCTCCCTCGCATGCGTCGTAATGATTCGACGCATGCGTGGAAGTACTTACCTTCCAGCGTCGCGCACGTCGCCCGCGCGGATTTTGATCCGATGGTGAGTACAAGCCATCAGATCCAAATCCGGAGGAGGAATCTCCGCTGGAAACGGTCCGGCGGACCGTTTCCAGCGGAGATTCCCTCGTGTGTACGGGGCCTTAGTGTGCATGGACACATTGACTAACATAAATGGGAGTTTCCAGGCAGAAAAAAAAAATGAGCGCTCAAAAACTTGTAGAATCAACTTATTTGAGCTTCTTTGAGATGCAGTGTGCATGAGCCGGGTCATTTTTTGTAACAATAACAAATATGTTATATTTACCTATTCTGTGTAATGGTTTTTCACAGAGCAGGCCCATTTCTCCTCTTCTGGGGTCCCCCACTGGGATTCCTGGCTACTCCCCCTTGTAAGTGCCCCCATAGAAAGTGACTTGCTATGGGGCACTCATGCAGGCTTGATCCCGAGCCAGGCTCTGTGCGTCCATTGACACAAACAGTGCGGCTCGGCAACACCCCTGCAGAGATGCAGATGAAATGTCATCATTGGATTGTGGGCCATAGAGGATCATACAGTAGGGACAGGAGGAGCATTGAAATAGGATGTTGTAGCTAGGCATACGAGGGACCTTAGGATCAAGTAAGAGGTACGCTATATGGCTGGAATTAATGGACACCTGACACTCCTACCTATATGGCCAAAAGCATGTAATAGCTCTGCAAATTATTGAGTTCAGGTTTTTCTAGTTAAAAATTATCCCTTTCAGTGGGGCTGTGCAGGGCTGTCTTAATGAGAGGGCACACCTGGGCACTGCCCCTCTACATCCCAGATATCCCCCCAGCACTCTGATCCCTCTACACCCTAGATATCCCCTACCTCCTACCTACTTGATTTCTGTTTACCTGCACTGTCTCTCTGTCTTGTAGGGGCCCCAGAGCATTACTTTGCCCAGGGGCCCATGATGCTATTAAGATGGCCCTGGGGCTGTGTACGGGTTAACTGCTTATTTAGTCTAGGAAAGAGTAAAAGCTGATACTCTGCCCCACCGGCAGATGGCATTCCCTCGGTGTCCCTTGGTGTCATTATATCCAAAGCACTGCTATGAACTCTGCATTGGTCATGAGGTCAGGACCTTAGACGGCTGAAGCAAGGGGAGAAGACACTGCAGAGACTGGTCTGGCAGCACAGGATTGGGTAAGTAGCAATAAAAGTAGCAAATAACTCTTGTAATGCAGGAGCAGCCCCACTGCAAGGGTAGTTTTTACATTTCCCAGAGTTAGGCTTTAAGGGTATGGTTATTTCTACAGCATATAGATGCAATTGTGCCCTTCAAACCCTTTGCCAACATTTTGGGGAAAGACCCTTTTCTGTTCCAGCATGACTTTCTCAAGTACAGTGTGTAGAAACTCAAGTGGCTTGTGCAGAGCCCTGACCCCAACCCTACTGAACACCTCTGGGATGAACTGGAACGCCAGTTGTGAGTCGGGTCTTCTCAACCAGCATGAGTACATGTCCCCACAAATGGGCTCAGATTCATACAGACACCCTACAAAATAGTGTACACAAACTTCTCAGAGTGAAGTCTGTTATACATTAGGTACAAAGTGGGGCCCAGCTCCATGTTAATGATCGTAATTTTGAAATGGTATGCCTGTTTTAGGAGTTGTGGCCATCGCAAGGATGTCCTGCACATCTGGTGAACATGTCCATGAATGATAGGCTTTTGGTGCTGGGTCTTTGGCCTGCTGTGCACTTTGTTTCACTAGCTTTACTGCACAGTCCCATCCGGGGCCTATACACCCACCAACAGAAATGGGATGTTCAGCAAGCTCTTATAGGTGTTACGGGCAGGGGCTTAAAAACGTGTGGCCATATAGTGTACTTAAAATATTCATATCATTTGTCAATGCTAATTTTTGCTCCATTGATTCATGTGAGGAGCGAATGCTGATAATGAGTCCACTTTAATTTATCCACACTAGTAAAAAATATCCAAATACAGGTGAAACTCTGAAAATTACAATATTGTGCAAAATTTCATTTATTTCACTAATGCAACTTAAAAGGTGAAACTAATATATGAGACAGCTCAGAAAGAGGCAGCGGCAGGGCAGTGAACAGGAGGTGGGGGAGGTTATGATCTCTAGCAGTAGAGAGCCGGTGAAGGAAGCAGTCATCGTGCAGCAGTGGCACCGAGCAGGTCTGTGCAAGTTACAACACACAGAGGGGTTGGGGGCATGGATACTTACTGTGTGCTCTATTGGTCATGAGTGAGATCTGCAAGACTTCCACACACACCAAACCCCATCCCATCTCATCCCATCCTACCCCACCCCATCCCATCCACCCCATCCCATCCTACCCCATCCCATCCTACCCCACCCCACCCCATCTCATCCACCCCCATCCCGTCCCCATCCCATCCCATCCCACCTTACCCCACCCCATCTCATCCCATTAGCCCCCATCCCGTCCCCATCCCATCCTACCCCACTCCATCCCATCTCATCCCATCCCACCTCATCCCACCCCATCCCCATCCTACCCCACCCACCCCCATCCCATTCTACCCCACTCCACCCCATCCCATCCTACCCCACCCCCACCCCATCCCATCCCATCCTATGACACCCCATCCAACCCCACTCCACCCCACCCCACCTCATCCTACCCCATTCCATCTCATCCCATCCTACCCCACCCCATCCCATCCCAGGGTGAATGGGAGGATGGAAGGAGAGTGGAGGGTGCAGAGGTCAGATATTGCACACGGTCCATAGCATACTCCTGTACCCTGCATTCCATACGCAACAAATGAATGAATGAATGAAAACGTATATAGCGCAGCACATGCAAACTAAATCGCCTCTGGGCGCTTGTTGGTCCTGTCTCCTTTGATTTCAAAAGAGATGAGTTTTGATCTTTCTCCTGAATGCTAAATGGTTTTCCTCCAACCGAATGCTGGTTGGTAAAGCGTTCCATAGTCTGGGACCCTGGACCGCAAATCTTCTTTCTCCTTTGGACTTGTAATTGGCTTTCGGTATCTGGAGCAGATTTTGGTTGGTGGATCGAAGAACGTGATTGGAGTTGTGAGCTTTTATTTTTTCGCATAGATAATGGGGAGCATTCCCATGGATACATCTATGCGTTAGACAGAGTGCTTTAAAAACAATTCTGTCTTTTACTGGCAACCAATGAAGGGATCTCAGTGAAGGTGAGATTGATTCCCAGGGTTTTTTCCCAGTCACTAGTCTGGCACCGTATTTTGAACGACTTGCAGACGAGCGATTTGGTACTTTGGAAGTCCGAGGTAAAGGGCATTTGCATAGTCCAATCTGGAGTATACAATTGCTCCCACCACGGCCGCTATGTCTTCTTTGGGAATAAAAGGAGTACGTTTGCGTAGTAGGCGCAGCAGATGGTGAGATCCGCTGACTACTGACCCTATTTGTGCATCCATTGTCATGTAGGAGTCGAAGATGACCCAGAGACTTTTGACTTTGGCGCTAGGGGTGATGATTTGGCCCAGAATGGGCGGGGGTATCCAAGTTGTTGCCGGTTGATTCATACGCTTGGCGTGAAACAGGAGAACTTCTGTTTTCGCTCCATTGAGTTTAAGGTAACTCTTTGTCATCCAGTTCTCTATCAAAGAGAGCCGTGTCTCTAGATTGAGGTGGTGATCCTTTTTGTTGCAGATGCGGAAATACAGTTGCGTGTCGTCTGCATAAGAGTGATAAAGCAGTTTTTGACTGCTAATGATTTCAAATAGAGGGCGAAGATAGATGTTGAACAGCACCGGTGACAGAGGGGATCCCTGAGGGACTCCGCATAATACTGTGCGTTTTTCAGAAGTGAAAGGTCCCAGTTTCACTATTTGTGATCGATTTTCCAGAAAGGAGGAGAACCATGATAAATCACCTTCTGCGACTCTGGCTACTTCAGCTAGCCGAGTCAGTAATAGTTTGTGGTCTACAGTGTCGAAGGCAGCGCTTAGGTCCAACAGAACCAGGAGACAAGATTCTCCTTCGTCTGCGGCCTCGAGAGTGTCGTCCCATATTTTGAGCAATGCTGTTTCCGTACCGTGTCCGGGACGGAAACCTGATTGAAATGGATCAAGTAGGTTATGGGTATCTAGATGCTGTTGCAGCTGTTGTACCACTACTTTCTCCATTACCTTGGAGAGAATGTTTAGGCCTGTTATGGGACGGCGGTGAAGTGGGTCCTTGGGGTCTAGGGTGGGTTTCTTCAAGATGGGTTGGATTATGCCCTCTTTATACTGGAAGGGGGCACTATGCCTTCCTTGAAAGACTGGTTTATAAGCTGCATGATAGGAGGTGTCAGGATGTCGGCGCATTCCTTCAGCAGTTTGGTGGGAATGATATCATTTGGCGCTGTGCTGTTTCTCAAAGTACCAATGATATTTTTAGTGGCATCGATGGAGTTGGGTTCTAGAGTGAACTTTCCTGATTGTGGTGAATTTCTGTGGGTATTGTGTGAATAATTGCGGGGGGGGGGGGGGTTGAGGGGGGTATTGTTTTGCTGAATGCTTTCACGGATTCCCTCAATTTTATTAATGAAGTAATCCGACAATTCATTGCAAAACTCTTGGGTGTCCGAATTGGGGGCTTCAAGACAGACGGGATTCATGGTCTGAGTGACCATCTTGAAAAGTTTGCGGGGGCGGTTGAGGTTTTCTTCTGAAGAGCTTCTTTTCCAGGCGGCTTCCGCCCTTCTGCGCTCTTGCTTCAATAGCGACAGCTGGTTGTTAAACCAGCTGGAGGTGTTTTTCCGGATGCAGGTTTTACGTTTCGGCGCTATTAAGTCAGCTGACTGTACTAGGGCTATGTTTATGGCATCCAGTGTTTCTAAGGCCGTTTGATGAGGTTGAATTGTTTTTATTTTTTCCCTTAATGTGGTTTTGAAGAGTTCCAAATGGAGCTTCTTCTGACATCTAGTCCAGTGTGTTGTCACTGGTTTTGATGTTTTTGTTAAGGGGGGGGGTTTTGGAAATTATGAACTTAATTGCATGGTGGTCTGTCCATGGCAACGGTTCATTTCCCAAAATGTTTATTTCCAGATCTTGTCTGAAAATAAGATTGAGCGTGTGACCTGAAGTATGTGTGGGCCCACATACTAATTGCTGTAGCCCTAATCCTTCCAGGTGGGCAATACAGGCGTCGACAACGGGGTCTTGTGAGGGGTTGGCCCAAAGGTTGAAATCCCCGAGCAGCAACAGGTGTTTGCTGTTATGGGTGTAAGTGGAGATAAACTCTGTCAATAATGGTAGAAGCTGCGATTTTGGGCCAGGTGGTCTATAGCAGAGAAGAATCCGGACGGTCTCCTGGGGATTTGTTTGTAGTTGCAGAGTGAGGGTTTCCATGAATGGAAGGGGGTTTTGAAGGACTGGTGTAGTGATCGCGAGGTGAGTCTTGTGGATCACCGCCAGGCCTCCTCCTCTTTGCCCCACTCTGTTTTCGGTTATAATGCGATAGTTTTCTGGCACCAGTTCGCCTAGAATGGTGTTACAGTCGGCTGTGAGCCAGCTTTCTGTGATAAAGAGGCAGTCTAAATCGTATTGTAGGATGAAATCATAGATTTCTAGTCGGTGTTTTACTGCCGAACCCTGGATCAAGTGCTATTTGGGTAGTGAAGGGGGGGAGTGGGGATGAGAGGTATCCTCGTTGCTGGGTGTACCAAGATGGCCGCCGATCAGGAAGCAGGACCCAGGCTGGGGGCTGTCAGCTAGGTGGATTGGTGATGCCGGGGGAGGTTGGAATTGGTGACTGGGAGAAAGATGGTGTCCTTCTGGGGTAGGGGGGGTTTTCTGGGCAGTTTGGCGGTGATTGCCAGGCGTGGGAAGCGGCGCGCCGCTAGGCCGCGGGTGAAGCCGCGGTCTTTCCTAGATCGCGGCCGCCGCGAATCTCGACAGGCTGGCGCGGATGTCCCGAAAGAGGCGGAAAGTGAGGCGGGGAGGATGCCTTAAATCGGGATAATGTGGAGATAAAGAAGAGGGGGTGTAGGAGCAGGGGTGAACTGCCGTGATTAGACCGTTGTAGCGGCTTGTCCTGAAAAGGACGGCCGCCAACGGTCTCAGGGGGGGGTGGATAGCCCTGAGCACAGGGGGGTTACCTGTAAGGCTCCCTGGAAGAGGGATGAAGGAGGGAGCCAGGGGAAAACCGGAGGAAGCCAGAGGTTAGTCTCCAGGGGAGCAGACGGCAGCGACGGGGGAGGAAAACCCTGCCTGTCTGGGAGCCAGGAGCCACACGTCCTACTGCTAGGTGCGTGCGCCAATTACTACTGGACCAGTTCTAGCCCTGGGGAGGAGTCACTCTCTCAGACTCAATCCTGAGAGGTCAGGAGATCTCCTGAACCCTGCGCTCCATAAAACCAGTAATAAACAAATGCAGTGACAATTATTTATGATAATAAATAGTGGACACATAGACCTACAGATACAACCGGGCCCTTTGAGGGTAACCATACTGCTAATGCGGCCCCCGATGAATTTGAGTTTGACACTCCTGTACTAGAGGGTTAAAAATGAACTTCGAACACACTTTCCAAAATGTGACAAGTTTTATCCAAGCTTAGCCTTTAGATAAAGTGACTTATGGCCTCAAGTCAGATATCATCGTTTCCGAATTTAAATAAGAGGCTATTGCTATTTTTGAATGTCAACATGTAAGATAATAGAATTTTTGCTCAGTAATCATCTTTTTATCGAGATGTTCTATGTGTATAGCCAGATCTTCCTCTTCATATTTTACACAGCGCACAGCGATACAGTCCAGGTCTCCGGTGTCTAGAAAAGCTTCATTAACTCAAGGAGGCTCACTCTTCGGGGAGACTTGTCAGTTGAAGATTTATTGTGCGCTGGTAACAAAGCTGCATTTTCAGCATTAAGCACCGAACATTATGAGGTTTTCTTCTTTTCCTTCTTTTTGTCACCATGGGAGTAAATGCTGACATTTCTTTTCAAATTTAATTTTAATATTAGAAAGGTAGAAGTGAGATACTGGCCTATCGCATATGCAGACGGCATTAACAGTTTAATTGCATTTCTCTTAGGTAAAGTAGTGTTTGGAGAACCAATTGCTGCTGGACTTGGCACAGATGGCACAAATTACTGGCACGTGGATTGGTGTCATGCTGCAGCTCATGTGATGGGACCACCCCTTCGCCCAGACCCAACTACACCAAAATATCTCATGCAGTTGCTGGCAAAGTAAGTATGACAACCATCAGGTATTAGACTTTAACCACTTAAGACCCGGACCTTTAGGCAGCTAAAGGACCCGGCCAGTTTTTGCGATTCGGCACTGCGTCGCTTTAACTGACAATTGCACGGTCCTGCAACGTGGCTCCCAAACAAAATTGGCGTCCTTTTTTTCCCACAAATAGAGTTTTCTTTTGGTGGTATTTGATCACCTCCGTGGTTTTTATTTTTAGCGCTATAAACAAAAATAGAGCGACAATTTTGAAAAAAATTCTATATTTTTTACTTTTTGCTATAATAAATATTCCCCAAAAATATATAAAATATTTTTTTCCTCAGTTTAGCCCGATACGTATTCTTCTACCTATTTTTGGTAAAAAAAAAACGTAATAAGCGTTTATCGGTTGGTTTGCGCAAAATTTATAGTGTTTACAAAATAGGGGATTGTTTTATTGCATTTTTATTAATTATTATTTTTTTACTACTAATGGTGGCGATCAGCGATTTTTTTTCGTGACTGCGACATTATGGCGGACACTTCGGACAATTTTGACACATTTTTGGGACCATTGTCATTTTCACAGCAAAAAATTGTCTCATAGCTGCCAAATTTCCTTGATTTTTAGGGACTATCCCCTTTGCCTCCTCATTTGTCCCTCATTTTGGTTCGATGTATATACCTATATAAGAAAGGTACTGTGACGAGATCCTTCCTCGCCCAGGTCCTGCTCTCCCGACACTCCTCTACTACCAGTGAGTCAGCTTGCAGATTGCAGCGTCTGATGGTCCAGTCATCCAAGGTTCCGGGGTCCGAACTACAGCTATGTGCCATTCAGACCCATTAAGAACAAACACCAGGCAGGCTGTATGTAAGTTCAAGCAGGACTCTTTATTTCAAGTACACAGCACACTTTTATACAGAATTTTGGAACATCCCACTCCCAACAACCGCTTTCCTATTGGTCAATTGTAAAGTATATCCAGTCTTCACTCAGGTCCCCCTTGACCATGCAAATGAGGACTTGAAATTGTCAACAGGGATTGGTCCAATAGCTTGGATAGAAAGACTTGTGTATTGAGACAGAAGCCCCAGGGGGTAATCAATGTACACAATAACCTGGTTCCAGCTAGACGGCCTGACTCCGACACCCGCTCTTAACCTGCAGAACACAATAAAAGGTATTTCGCAAGCTGGTTCCACTTAGCATTTCAAAAGCCTTGCATTGAATGTCCCTCTCCTGTGTAACATATGTCAAGTAGAAACACTTTAATATCTCAAGGTCCATGACATTACTTCCCCTGGGAACCAGTCCAACAGCCGCAGTGGGACCCAAACGGGTCAACTCGAGGATGTTGGAAAAGTAGTCTTAAAGTTCCAGGACTGTGCTGGGATGACCCATCTGCCTTCCTGTTTTGAGGTCCTGGCCCATAATCGGACGGCAAGAGGCTCACATTCAGTCCTCTCCAAAAGCCCCTGTCCCGGCTAGGTCTGTCACACATCTCCCCCTTTGGCAGGAGACTAACACTGGGAGAGACCCCAATTTCGGTACCCACCCAGTACCCCAGATACCTTGTCCCAAAGAGAGCATTACTCACCCAGCCAATCTCTGCCTCTCAGAGAACACGCCTGCCGCTGGGGAGAGGCCTGGACTGGCCCTTCTCCCTGGAGTCCTTTCAGCCGCTGAAGAGAAGACAGGGTGGCTGGGCTCAGTTCATCATGCCATTGGGAATCTGGGCCAACTGGCCACCATTCCTGGGGTATACCAGTGGAGACTGCAGTCCCATCCACTGATGCTAGGTAAAAATCCCCCGGTGCTTGCAAAGCAAAGCCGACATCCTCCTGTCTCAGTGCCGCACCATTTTCTGGGGTTGTGTCTGTGGAGATCGGAGTCCCATCCACTACCACAGGAACCCCCTCTTCTGTTAGTTGAGAGCAGAGGCCCGGGGCACTCTGCTCTGTTGCCAGCTCTTCCGCTGGGTTGCTGTGAGTGGGGACCACAGTCCCATCCACCGATATCCGCTCAAGCTGTAGTTGTGTGCAGCAGCCAGTAGCATCCTGCCCTGCTGCCAGTGATTCAGCTGGGAGTAACAGCTTTACTACCTCAGCTTGTTGCTGGGGAGGGGGGCCAACCGCCCCGGCTCCCTGGAACTCCACAGTTGGTCCCAGTGCTGGGCAGAGATGGCTAGCATTCTGCCCTGTTGCCAGCACTTCTGCTGGGGGTGCATAATCCATAAATCCCACTGCTGCCACCAATGTGACGAGATCCTTCCTCGCCCAGGTCCTGCTCTCCCGACACTCCTCTACTACCAGTGAGTCAGCTTGCAGATTGCAGCGTCTGATGGTCCAGTCATCCAAGGTTCCGGGGTCCGAACTACAGCTATGTGCCATTCAGACCCATTAAGAACAAACACCAGGCAGGCTGTATGTAAGTTCAAGCAGGACTCTTTATTTCAAGTACACAGCACACTTTTATACAGAATTTTGGAACATCCCACTCCCAACAACCGCTTTCCTATTGGTCAATTGTAAAGTATATCCAGTCTTCACTCAGGTCCCCCTTGACCATGCAAATGAGGACTTGAAATTGTCAACAGGGATTGGTCCAATAGCTTGGATAGAAAGACTTGTGTATTGAGACAGAAGCCCCAGGGGGTAATCAATGTACACAATAACCTGGTTCCAGCTAGACGGCCTGACTCCGACACCCGCTCTTAACCTGCAGAACACAATAAAAGGTATTTCGCAAGCTGGTTCCACTTAGCATTTCAAAAGCCTTGCATTGAATGTCCCTCTCCTGTGTAACATATGTCAAGTAGAAACACTTTAATATCTCAAGGTCCATGACAGGTACTATGAACCTATCAAAAGGTGCTTCACAGTTTACCTGCCAGCAATTGTCTCGCCATTAATGGCATACACTTGCTGAGTTAGCAGTCCTTAAAAGTTTGCACACAAAGTGGTTGGTCGCACTGTGGCTGCACTGCATCTGACCACCCATTGCTATCATTAAATAGCCTCTGGCTTTTTTAAATGTTTGGCTTTTATTTAGCAATGGCTGACAGATTTGCTTTAAGAAATCATTGCAGTTTTCATAACGCTATAATGAGAATGTGTTATATATGGCCATTTCAGATACTATCTCGGTTTATCTGGCGCTCTGCTTCAAATCTTTTACACAAAGTAAGGCCTGACAGCTTGACTTTCATGATTTATTATATAGATGTTTATGTACAGTATGCAAGTTTTATGTGGACTTCTACAAAAACTTTCACTGTAAAAAAAGTAGCGGAATGCAATAATCTGAAACCAGCCTATCATTAATCAGGTTTTCATTGGTCTAAATAATGAATTCTGAGTTTTATTTGGTTGCTGCAAGGCACTGCTTACTATTTTTTATTGTACAGAAATTGTAATTAAATGAGATGTAGAATGTAGGAAAAAAAGGGTATATACAGTATATATGCACTGTAGTAGCGCTGTGTTCAGGATATGTTCTGAACACTAAAAAAAAATATATTTTTGGATTTTCCTTTTTAATTTTTTGCATTCATTTTTTGCATTAAAGCGAAGTTCCAATCACAATTAGCATTTTTTAAATGTATGTCCTTTCATCCTGCGTTTTTATAATATAAATCTGGTCACTTACTATTTTACAATCCACCGCCGATCCGCATAGATATTCAAAAAAGGTAGTTTATAAAACTATGTCCACACCGTTGTCATTTTGCTTGTGGGCATTGTGAAGCCTACAGGCACTTAGGGCCAGATCCACAGCCAGCCGACGTAACTTAAAAATTCCCATTTAAGTTACACTGGCTTAAAATTTCTACCTAAGTGCCCGATCCACAAAGCACTTACCTAGAAATTTTCGGCTGTGTAACTTAAATCCGGCTGGCGTAAGGCGTTCCCAATTTAAATGGGGCGAGTCCCATTTAAATTAGGCGCGCTCCCGCGCCGGACGTACTGCGCATGCTCGTGACGTCATTTTCCCAACGTGCATATCGCAAAATTACGTTACGCCGAGCTTCGTGAATCGCGCCGGGTCAAAAAAAATTGCGTCGGGAAAAAAAAAAGATACGGCGGGAATTTTTTTTAAAAAACAACGTCGCGGGTAAGAAGGGTCTGCTTTTACAAGGTGTAAACAGTTTACACTTTGTAAAAGCAGCCCTAATTTTACACATGCAACTTAATACTTACGGAGAAAAAACTAAGCTGAAAAGCTTCGTGGATCTCCGTAAGTGCTAATTTGCATACCCGAAGCGGCATTTCGACGCAAAATGCCCCCAGCGGCGGATGCGGTACTGCATCCTATGATCCGGCAGTGTAAGTCCCTTACACATGTCGGATCTTCTGCCTATCTATTGGAAACTGATTCTGTGGATCAGTTCCAAAGATAGAAACAGGGATACGCAGGCGGAACAGCAGATCCACCTGCGTATCTCTTTTGAGGATCTGGCCCTTACTTTTTCCACCATTTTATTAGTATATATGCACTGCAAATCTTTCTAACCTACGTGTTCACCATTGTTTTTCAGTGATGATCTGAGTGTTACTGGAACAGATAACTGTACGTTTAACACAAACCAGAAAGCACTTGGAAAAGATGATTTTACCAAGATCCCAAATGGAGTGAATGGTGTGGAGGACCGAATGTCTGTTGTCTGGGAGAAAGGAGTGGTAAGCCATGAGCCTATATTAGTGTACTGGTTACGTAGAATTCAGATTCTATATTTGATGTCCCCTGTCCTGTTGCTGTTTAGTCATTTGGAATTTTGGAGTATAACCAGAGAAACATGGGGCTGGATTCAGATACAATGGTGTATCTATCCGCCCGGCGTAACGTATCTCAGATACGTTACGCCGCTGTAATTTAGGGCGCAAGTTCTGTATTCAGAAACAACTTGCGCCCTTAGTTACGGCGGCGTAACGTATCTGTGTCCGCGTAAGCCCGCCTAATTCAAATGTGGATGATGTGGGCGTGTTTTATGTATATTAACTGTGACCCCGCGTATTTGAAGTTTTTTACGAACGCCGCATTCGCCGTTCGTGAAAAAATCCCAGTGCGCATGCTCGAAATTCCGCCGCAAATCATCATTGCTTTCGACGTGAACGTAAATTACGTCCAGCCCTATTCGCGGGAATGACGGCCATACTTAACATTGGTGCGCCGCATATACGCCTCATATAGCAGGGGTAACTTTACGCGGGGAAAAGCCTAACGTAAACGGCGTAAATGTCCTGCGTCGGCCGGGCGTACGTTCGTGAATTCGCTTATCTAGCTGATTTACATATTCTAGGCGTAAATTAGCGTACACGCCCCTAGCGGCCAGCGTAAATATGCAGTTAAGATCCGACAGCGTAAGAGACTTACGCCAGTTGGATCTAACAGAAATCTATGCGTAACTGATTCTATGAATCAGGCGCATAGATACGACCGGCCATACTCAGAGATACGACGGCATATCTGGAGATACGCCGTTGTATCTTCTCTGTGAATCTACCCCACGGTGTTTCCCTAGAGCGGTGGTGTCCAAACTGCAGCCCATGGGTCAGATGTAGCCTTGCTTGTTTTTATCTCCCTTAGGGCACTGTTCCTCCCACTGATATGAGGCTCTATTCCTTCCACTAACACCAACAATGATGCACCATTCCTCCCACTGACACCAATGATGGGACATAATTCCTCTCACCGACGCTAACGTTGGAGCACTATTCACCCCACTGAAACCAAGGATGGGGCACAAATCCCCCCCACTGACACTAACGATGGGACATGAGCCCTCCCCACTGACACCAATAATGGGTCACGATTCCTCCAACTCACCGCAACAATGGGGCGCGATTCCTCCAACCAACATTAACGATGATGCATGATTCCTCCCATTGACACCAATGATGTGGTACAAGCCCTCCCCACTGACACAAGTAATGCGGCATGATTCCTCCAAATCACACCAACAATGGGACACGATTCCTCCAACTGACACCAGTGATGACACCTGATTCCTCTCTTTGACACCAATGAGGGTGCATGATCCCTCCCACTAACACCAATAATGGGGCACAATTCCTTTCCCTACTGACTACAGTAATTTATTTCCTGTATTTGACACCAAAGCCTGAGACATTGTTTACCCGACTGATGATGGGGCATTTTCTACTCTCACTGGCCACAATCTGGCCTCCTAAAGCCTAAAGGGTGGTAAACTGGCCCTTTGTTTAGAAAGTTTAGAGGCCCCTGCCCTAGAGATTGTGAGTGTTTTATTGTGGTAGTGCAATACCAGATTTCCCCAGAAGATAGAGCTGCTAGTAAATTCTCACATTGTTTCTCTGCTTTCCAGAAAATAAAATGGTAAGGTGAGGGGGACAGTACATGTTACCAAATACCAGAAACAACTTTAAGGCCGCGTACACACGGTCGAACATGTCCGCGGAAACTGGTCCGCGGACCAGTTTCCGCGGACATGTCAGACCGTGTGTACGGCCTAGCGGACAGGTTTCCAGCGGACAAAAGTTTCTTAGCAAGCTAAGAAACTTGTCCGCTGGAAACATGTCCGTCAGACATGTCCAATGGTTAGTACACCTAATCGGACATGTCCGCTGGTTATGACGTGTAACCAGCGTCCCGAAATCCCGCATTGATTGATTCGACGCATGCGTGGAAGCATTGCACTTCCGTGTTTGAGAACGTCGGTGTCTTCTACGTCACCGCGTTCTCTGTCCGGGGGGGATTTTGGTCTGATGGTGTGTACACACATCAGACCAAAAGCTCCCAGGAGACATGTCCAATGAAAACGGTCCGCGGACCGTTTTCATCGGACATGTCTCCTCGTGTCTACGGGGCCTCAAGTGACTATCGTAAGAAATAACATAGTTAAATAGTAAGTTTGGTTAAAAAAAGACACAAGTTCATCTAGTTCAACTAAAAAATATGGAATGTGTCAATCCCAGCTTAATTTAAGAGCTGAAAGCACCAACCATTCGTTCTGATCCTCCAGCTTCACTTAGTTACTGACCTAAAATCAGAGAAGCTAGACCCAATGTGCCCTCCTCGTGGTGGTCAAAGGTTCCAGTGTGGGGTGTCTATGTCTATACCTCCCAACTTTTCAAGCGGGGAACTCCTATTAGCGAAAGTATGTAGGTATAGGACACACCCACTGTCACGCGTCTTTAAAGGAGAATTGTACCAAAAAAACATTAGTAAAACTCACAAGTGCTTTTTTTTTACCACTCCTATTGCTTTTTACTGGCTTTAGACATTTACAAATGCAGCAATTTCGAATTTGGATGAATGGGTTAGCACTGGGAAACACTTTAAAAAAATAAATAGTACATTTTATATTCAACCATATAGATCAGACCAAATTGAGGGACAAATAAGAAGGAAAGAGGGACAGAGGGACTTTGTTCCAAATCAGAGACAGTCCCTCAGAATCAGGGACAGTTGGGAGCTATGGGTGTCAATGGCAGAAGAAGAGAGAATAAAATGGATAACAGTCTCCTCATAGCGTAAAAGTTTTGGGTAGCTTTATTAAAAGCCTCCGTCCTTTTTTCTCTCTTTTTCTGCCATTGACCATTTTCATTTTGCCCTAGGCATAATAAAGAAAGTATAAAAATGATATATACTTCCCTGTAATTTGCATTACACCTTTGTACTTAATAAAATATTTTTGACAAGGAAAAAAAATATATATACTCTTTAAATAGGCAGTAAATAAAATGATGGGTTAGTTTAATATAATAAAGTCTGGGATGTGTAGTGCAGCTAGGGATCATCCTCCCAGGGTGTCACAGGTTTTGCTGGACAGCCTTTTGGGAAATAATATGGTCTAAAGTCTGGCATTCACTGGCACACTATAGAAAAAAATAGCTTGAATCATTTTGATAATCAAACATATGGAATGGGTCTCCTTCTATGGACCACAGATCACCACATTTAGAACAGAAAATCAGTGTTGTAGCTGTATAGGAGGCCATTACTGTAAGACCTATGTGAGTCTAGTAATGACAGGATTGCTAAGGGTCCACTAACCTTCTCCAATGGTGTCACTCATTTTCCGGTTGAGCTAGCAAAGATTTTGCTCATGGGTCTAAGAGTGGTACTGCTAGTTGACGTGTATCCAGTGCCGGCCCAAGACATTGTGCTGCCTGGTACCAAGAATGAAATGCTGCCCCCCCAAAAAAAAATTATGTTCACCAAAATGCCCCCACATCCATTATTTTATATCATGATAACTAAAGTGGACCTATCATGGCTCTATACATGTATATAGGAGTATAAAAAGGACCTGTTATGGCTCTATTCATGCAATTAACCCCACAGTGGAGCGGAGAGCGGAACGGGAGGAGCGGTCGGGCGGCAATTAGCCCCACAGTGGAGTGGAGAGTGGAGCTGGCGGAATAGATGGCGTGCGGGCAGGAAATTTGCTGCCCCCCTGAAAGTGCTGCCTGGTACAATGGTACCATCGGGTCCCATGGTAGGGCCGGCCCTGCGTGTATCAGACTGAAGTTTTTGAAATGTTGTATTGAAACAAACCTTTAGTGACTGTAAACTTAAAGAGGTTGTAAAGGAAAACATTTTTTTACATAATAAGCATCCTTTACCTGCAGACATTCCTCTTTTCACTTCCTCATTGTTCTTTTTTGCTCAGAAGTTTCTCTATTTCTTCTCTGTTCTGTTCACTTCCTGCTTGTCTGATTTTACTGACCACCGTGACGGGAGGCTTTACTGCGGTGGTCAGTAACATGCTCACCCCCTCCTGGGAACTACATCTGTGCGGCAGGATACTCTCTACGTGTTAGAGACTTCAAGGAGGTGTGAATTACTGGGCGTGCCGCAATGCATACTGTGAAATTTAGTTCTTACATGAGTGAGCGCCGCAAACCAGGAAGTGAATGAGAGAACAGAAACTAGAATGCCGGAGGTGATATAGATGAAGGAATTTAATAGGTATTTACTTGTTTTTTAACAGAATCATTACACTATTCTGTCTGTCTACCTTGCAGACATTCATTTTAGGCAAAACATTTTTTTCCTTTACAACTCCTTTAATAAACTGACTTTGAATGCAATAGTAGGCAATACTGCCTCTAGATTTTTTCTAAATTTCAGCAGAAGAAGTGTCCCTCATTCCCATCTCAGAAAGTTGGGAGGTGTGGATTTCAGGCTCTTGAAGGAGACTGCAGACATATAGGGGCAGATCCACATAGAATTAGATCCGCGCAGCGTATCAGAGATACGCTATGCCGCCGTATCTTACCTGGCGGATCTTCGAATCCTCAAAGAATTCACGCCTTAACCACTTCCATACAGGGCACTTACGTACCTTCCCGCCCAAGCCAATTTTCAGCTTTCAGCACTGTCACACTTTGAATGGCAATTGCGCGGTCATGCTACACTGTACCCAAACAAAATTGGCGTCCTTTTTTACCCACAAATAGAGCTTTCTTTTGGTGGTATTTGATCACCTCTGCGATTTTTTTTTTTTGCGCAACAACAAAAAAGACCGATTTTTTTTTTAAAAAAATACGTTTTTATTTTTTTCTGTAATTTTTTTGTAAATAAGTAAGTTTTCTCTTTCAATTATGGGCACTGATATGGTGGCACTGATGGGCACAGATGATATGGCACTGATGGACATTGACGAGGTAGTACTGACGGGCACAGATGAGGTGGCACTGATTGGCGGCGCTGGTATGCGGCACTGATGGGCACACATAGGCGGCACTCATGGGCACACATAGGCGGCACTGATGGGCACTCATGGGCGGCACTGATGGGCACTCATGGGCGGCACTAATGGGCACTCATGGGCGGCACTGATGGGCGGCACTGGGCACTCATAGGCGGCACAGATGGGCACTCATGGGCGGCACAGATGGGCACTGTGGGGTGGCACTTATGGGTGGCACAGATGGGCACTGTGGAGTGGCACTGATGGACACTGTGGGGTGGCACTGATGGACACTGTGGGGCGGCACTGATGGACACTGTGGGGCGGCACTGATGGACACTGTGGGGCAGCACTGATTTACTTGTTGCCAGTCAGTGCCCATTTGTGGGCACTGATTGGCATCTTTTTTTTTGCATCTTTTTTTTTTCCCCCAGACTTTTTTTTTTTTTACTTTTTTTTTTTTTTTTTTACTTTTTTTTGCCCCATTTTTTTTTGTTTTGTCCTTCCCTGGTGGGCTTCCCTGGTGGGCATCCCTGGTGGTCCATGTGGTGATCCGAGGGGGGGCTGCGCTGATAAACAATCAGAGCAAACCCCCCCTTGTCAGGAGAGCCGCCGATCGGCTCTCCTCTACTCGCGTCTGTCAGACGCGAGTGAGGAAGAGCCATCGACGGCTCTTCCTGTTTACATCGTGATCAGCCGTGGTTGGACACGGCTGATCACGTGGTAAAGAGTCTCCGTGAGAGACTCTTTACCGAGATCGGTGTTGCGGGGTGTCAGACTGACACCCCGCAACAACGATCGCCGCGATGCGCGCCCCCGGGGGCGCGCAGCGGCTCAGAATCCTGAGGACGTCATATGACGTCCAGTCAGGATTCTACAACCACTTTGCCGACGTCAATCTGTCATTGGCGGGCGGCAAGTGGTTAAGTTACGGTGGCGTAGTGTATTTCTGGCGGCGGAATTCAAATCGGCGGGTAGGGGGCATGATTCATTTAAATGAAGCGCGTCCCCGCACCGATTGAACTGCGCATGCTCCGTTTTGAAATTTCCCGCCGTGCTTTGCGCGAAATGACGTTGCAACAACGTCATTTTTTGAACTTAGACGTGAGTTACGTCCATCCCTATTCACGGACGACTTACGCAAAAAAAACAAAAATTTTACATTTCGACGCGGGAACGACGGCCATACTTAACATGGCAAGTCTATCTATACGCTGCAAAATACCAGCTTTAACTATACGCCAAAAAAAGCCGACTACAGACGACGTTAGAAAATGCGACGGCCGCGCGTACGTTCGTGGATCGTCGAAAATTTCTAATTTGCATACCCGATGCGGAAAACAACGCGAACTCCACCCAGCGGGCGCCGAAGTATTGCATCTAAGATCCGAAGGCGTACGAAGCCGTACGCCTGTTGGATCTTACCCAGATGCCGTCGTATCTTGGTTTGAGGATTCAAACTAAAGATACGACGCGGCAAATTTGAAAGTTTGCCGGCGTATCAGTACTGTAGATACGCCGGCATACTTGCTCTGTGGATCTGCCCCATAGACAGTAGGTGCACACTACTGCATTCAAGGTGCGGTTTGCCAACTTTATGATCACCACAGGTGCACTTTAATATTTAGTGTGGAAAAAAACCTTTAACTAGTTTTCTTACAGCCCATCAACATCGTTATTATTTCACTCTGTTTTCCAGCACAGTGGTATTATGGATGAGAATAGGTTTGTTGCTGTCACAAGCTCCAATGCTGCAAAGATCTTTAACATGTACCCAAGGAAGGGAAAGATTGCCGTAGGCTCCGATGCAGATATTGTTATCTGGGATCCAGAAGCCACAAGGTAAGATTTTCAGTTTTACTTTTAGATTGTAGAACACGTGTAAAAATTTAAATATGTACTACAGCTTTTGAAGATTTAATTTATAGTTATATGCCTCGTACACATATGCAGGATTTCTGGCGGGAAAAGTTCTGCTCAGTCAGTCTTTCCCCCTTCACACAGCCGGCTTTCCTGACAGGAAAACTGCCAAAAAACGCTGGGCAAAAGTCCGCCCGGCAGGAAAAAAGAGAGCTGGCTCTCTTTTTTTTGTCCGGCAGTTTTTGGGCAGTTTACCCGTCGAAAAAACTGCGAGGAGCATACACAGGGCTGGGATTCCTGGCCAAAAGCTCTCCTTGCAGTTTTTCTGTCGGGAAAACTGGCCGTGTGTATGAGGCTTTAGTCATGAGATGGTCCTTGATTCTTGAAAGATCCAACTTCCACGTTGTTATCAATTGTGCCACAGATATGCAGGATTCTTCAGGCTGAACATCATTTTGTACTCTATTCCTGGTGGAAATAAGAAATAAGACAACGGGCATATAGCACAGGGACCTTACAGACATCAAAGTACAAGAAAACATAAAAGTGAAAATCAATGCAAAAATTTGATGCAATGTAACTCCATGAAGAGGGACCTTCACTCTTTTCCATATGTCACATCCATCCTGACAGTTGTGCGACCATCCCGATTTGCAGTCCCATTTAAAAGGCACGGATATGCTAATACTATAACATAATGTCACACACCTGTATGAGAAGCTTGAGATGGTAAGGTAGCCTCTTGTACACTCCTCTTCCAAGCACCCCTAGAAGTTGAGACAAGGTGCAGGTGCCAGGAAGATGGAACTGCAGACTTGAACCTGCTGGTGTCAGGTAAGCAAAAGCACAGGGCCGATCCGCCCTATAGGCTCACTATGCAACCTGCTTAGGGCCCCCCAAATTACTAGAGGCCCAGCCTGGTGAGAAGTAATTTTCGGCCCCTCACCCAGCTTCTCAACTCGCTGGCTGCATGGAAGAAGAGGTAAGAAGTCAGCACCTCCCACTTTTCACTTTAATGTAAGATGTAATTTCCAACAGCAGAACACCCCCTCCCCCCGCTTCTCAACTTTAATCTTCAATGTGTTAATGCCCCCCCCCCTTCTTAACTTTATTGTGACATATCATTTTGCTTAGGGCCCCAGGGAGGTCAGGATCGGTACTGCAGAAGCACAATAATGAGGGCACCCTGACTTAATACAAAACCAGTAGAGAGCAGAGCCGGGTCATAAACCGAGTCAGGCAGAAAGGCACCAAATCACAAGCAAGGTCAAGGTCAGAGACAAGCAGAGGTTGACAACATGCAGGCACCGACATACAGAAGCAATAGGCACAATCTTGGTCAAGAGTCCAGGCTGAGGTCGGTAACACAGGTAAGTGGCAGACATAAACAGATGGGGAAATCCAGAGGCAGGCCCGACGAAAGCCAGGTATCAGGATCCAGGTTCAAGGATATGAGCCATACAAGCTGAAAGTCCATCCAGCAATGATCCCATGCAGGCCTCAGTTTTAAATAGTCTACTAACACCAGTATCTGTTGTGGGTGTGCCCGTACATCCACGTGCATGTTATTTTTGGTCACCGGTAAATTTTTCAAGAAGGAACCCAAAAATGACTAATTCTATTAAAAGCTGTAAAATGATTTTTCAGTTGAGTAGGTGTAGCCATCTGAAATGTGTCTTCACCTTATATTGGCACATGCCTTCTGACAGATGAAATCAGGCTTCCTGTGGGAGTGTCTGTATTTATATGTAGCGTAGGGGGGAACAATTTAGGTGGGCCTGCAGGAGAGGAAAGGGCTCAGCATGGCATCCATCAATGTGATGACTGGCCAATCACTCAGATTCTTAAAAATTGTGTTGTCATCCTCTTTTTATGTAGTAGTTTTGTAGGGTGGGTGTGTCATTACAGTATCTTCATTACTCTATGCCTTTCTACAAAATGGCTTCAAACTAGCAAATGAGGAGCTATGAGTTCATTTATTTTATGCTTGACTACTTTTTTTTTAACTGGCGTGGACATGTTGGATTAAAAAGGTATGTGGCTTTCGTGTGCTCTGTTTTTACGTTCATTGATGTCTACAATTTGTATACTATTTGAACTACCGTATTTATCGGCCTATTGCGCACACCCGCGTATAGCGCGCACCCCTGATCTGGACGTGAAATTCCTGAAATTTGCTTACAGTTTTGGCTTCTCTCGCATAACCGCGAGGGGTGCCGAGCATGGCCGAGTGTACTGCGCTCGGTATATGTCGGCGGCGGATTCAAACACAGAGGGGGAAGCGAGTATCGGTGTATATTGCGCACCCACGATTTTGCCCTGATTTTAAGGGCAAAAAAGTGCGCGGTATACACCGATAAATACAGTATATAAACCAATTCAAATTATTTGCTTATGCTTTGCCTGAACCAAGGTTAACATGCTTTCAGAAATTGTGATGAATAAAGCCTCATACACATGATCGGATTTTCCAATGAGAATTGTGTGATGACAGGCTGTTGACGGAAAATGCGACCATTTGTATGCTCCATCGGACAATTGTTGTGGGATTTTCCACCAACAAATGTGGAATAGCATGCTTTAAAAATTTTCGATAACAAATCTGTGTTGTCGGATTATTCGATCGTATGTACAGTAGTTCATCTAACAAAACTCCGAAGTACAAACACGCATGCTCAGAAGCAATGTTAATCATAACACATTAGCAGAAACTGCCCAAAGAGTGGCACTAAAGAGCTGAAAAACCACGTAGTGTTGTGTTTGTTGGCCGACAATTCTTTGCCGTTTGTATGCAAGACAAGTTCATGTCCAACGCCCTTCAGACAAAAGTCCTATGCTTTGTCCTCAGAAAATACGATCGTGTGTACCAGGCTTAAGTCTATCTTCTCCAACTTTTCTGAGATACAGGTGTAGATAAGAGGTCAGGAAATAACACTAAACTGAAATTTTGCATTCAGTATAGACTGAATTCAAATCATGCAGTTTTATACTCAACCAAAATATCACTAAGGCCTCATACAGACGAGGGAACATGTCCGATGAAAACGGTCCGCGGACCGTTTTCATCGGACATGTCCGCTCAGAGATTTCGGTCTGATAGCTATACACACCATCAAACCGAAATCCCCGCGGACAGAGAACGCGGTGACACCGACTTTCTCTATCGCGCGAGTTCAATGCTTCCACGCATGCGTCGAATCAATTTGACGCATGCGCGGGATTTCGGTCCGCTGGTTAGACGTACTAACCAGCGGACATGTCCGACGGACAGCTTTCCAGCGGACATGTTTCTTAGCATGCTAAGAAACATTTGTCCGCTGGATATCTGTCCGCTAGCCTGTACACACGATCGGATCTGTCCGCTGAAACTGGTCGGCGGACCAGTTTCAGCGGACATGTCCGGTCATGTGTACAAGGCCTAAAGCTAGCCATACGCTGTGCAAATTTTGTCCGGTTCCTGATGAACCAGCTGATATTGTTGGGCACACTCCGGCCTCCTGAAAAATCAAAGTAGCCGGGTGGGAAATTATCGACCCAACAGTGATTGTATCCAACCAGATGCAATCACTGTTTGGGTATTCTGCCAGCCACAAGCGATAGCTGTCAGGATCCAATAGCCAGCACTGTAGGCTGTCCATCCATGCTGTAGAGCAGGGGTCTCCAAACTGTGGCCCTGGGGCCGGATGTGGCCCTTTGCTTGCCATTATCTGGGGCACTATTTCATTCACTGACACCAACCATGGGGAATCATTCTTGTTGCTGATACCAACAACGGGGCACTATTCCACCAACTGACACCATCAAAAGGACACAATTCCTTCCATTGACACCAATAATGGGGCACTAGTCCTCCCACTGACACCAAAGATATGGTATTGTTTACTGCCACAGGACCCCTGGACATTTTGTATGTCAAATGGCCCTAGTCCGGCCCCCCCTAAAGTCTGAAGGACAGTAAACTGGCCCTTTGATTTAGAACATTTGGAGATTCCTGTTGTAGAGCGTGGATAGCGTATTCTGTTTTTGTTGATTGCAGACTGAACAGAAAAAATCTATAAGTGTAAGCGTACACACGATCGGAAATTCCGACAACAAAACCGTGGATTTTTTTCAGACGGAATTTTGGCTCAAACTTGTCTTGCATACACACGGTCACACAAATCTTGTTGGAAATTTTGAATGTCAAGAAACACTACGACAAGCCGAGTAAAATGAAGTTCAATAATTCCGAGCATGCGTAGGATTTTTGTGCGTCGGAATTGCATACAGACGATCGTAATTTCCAACAAGAACTTTTGTTGTAGGAAAATTTGAGAACCAGCTCTCAAATTTTTGTGGTCGGAAATTCCAACAGCAAATGTCTGATGGGCCCTACACACAGTCAGAATTTCAGACCAAAAGCTCACATCGAACATTAGCTGTCGGAAGTTCCGACTGTGTGTATAAGGGTCAATTCGCACCAGAGGTGTTGGTATGCATATTTCAAGACAAGACAAAAGTCTTGTTCCCTATCATGCCAGTTCACATCACTGTGCTGCAAGGGTGTGCGCTGAAAAAAGTGTAGTACACAGTCCACCACATTGGACCGCTCTGAAGCCAATGGAAATGGACGAAATAGTAGACAGTGCAGTGCACCATTTACAACACATAGGTATTGTGGCCTTCACACTAAACACCAGCGACTGCATTCTAATGCAGCTGCTGGTATAGATGGGCCCTTAACCACTTAATCCCCGGACCATTTTGTTGCTAAAGGACCAGGTCCCTTTTTGCGATTAGGCACTGCGTCGCTTTAACTAACAATTGCGTGGTCCTGCGACGTGGCTCCCAAGAAAAATGTACGTCCTTTTTTCCCACAAATAGAGTTTTCTTTTAGTGGTATTTGATCACCTCTGTGGTTTTTATTTTTTGCGCTATAAACAAAAATAGAGCGACAATTTTGAAAAAAAAATGTGATCCACCTACTCTGCCGACGTATATCATCGTTAGGCGGTCCTTAAGTGGTTAAAGTAAGTAAACCCAAAAGCAAACTTTTATTATATTGCAGCTTACCAATTCTGAGAATTGATGGCTACATTTGTTTTCTTTTTTTTTTGTTTTTCTTTCTTCTAGTTTCACCTGGTGATCCTGCCATTAAATCTATTGTTTTTCAAAAGCACATGCTCTCCTGCTGATGTGTCAGTTACATGGAAGAAACAAACCATATACCACTGACATGGGTGCTAACAATGATCAGCTTGTATTTGTTTATGTAAAACCTTTATCCCAAAAGGAACAAAACTGTTTGCTGTACCTGCTTATAAAGTTTTAGCTGGAGTTTGGCTTCAGATTGTTAGTGTATTAAAGCGGAGGTCCACCTAATTTTTTTTTATTAAAAGCCAGCAACTACAAATACTGCAGCTGCTGACTTTTAATAAATGGACACTTACCTGTCCCAGGGTGCCCGCGCTCATCTCTCGGCTGCCCCTGCCGCCATCCTCGGTGAGGGAATCAGGAAGTGAAGCGTTGCGGCTTCACTGCCCGGTTCCCTACTGCTCATGTGCAAGTCACGCGGCGCTGTCTCCTGGGACCAGTGTGTTTCCCAGAAGATAGCGGGGGGGGGGCATGACTCACGCGGGAGTCTATTCCCGGAAGTGGGTGCAAAATCCTGTATTATACAGGTATCTGCACCCCCCTCCCCCCTAAAAGGTGCCAAATGTGACACCGGAGGGGGGGGGGGTTTCCGAAAAGCAGAGGTTCACTTTTTGTGTGGACCTCCGCTTAAAAATCTACTAGGACATCTAACACTCCCCTACTGTATCCCCAGATTGACAATGCTGCTGAGCAAAGGTGCCCCCTGTGCTCCTTCATCCAGAGTGTGGGTATCCTAATACAAGTGTGTTACTGGCCAGATCACCAGGTGAAAACAATGGGCCAGATTCACAGAAAAGATACGACGGCGTATCTCCTGATACGCCGTCGTATCTCTGAGATACGCTTGTCGTATCTACGCGGCTGATTCATAGAATCAGTTCCGCATAGATAGCCCTAAGATCCGACAGGTGTAATTGACTTACACCGTCGGATCTTAGGATGCAATTCTAGGCCGGCCGCTAGGTGGCGATTCCATTGCGGTCGGTGTAGAATATGCAAATGACTACTTACGCCGATTCACGAACGTCCGCTTTGCCCGTCGATCTAAATTTACGTCGTTTGCGTAGAGATGCGTCACGTAAAACTAAGGCTGCCCTCTAGGTGGTCTAAGCAATGTTAAGTATGGCCGTCGTTCCCGCGTCGAAATGTTAAAATTCACGTCGTTTGTGTAAGTCGTCCGTGAATGGTGCTGGACGTTAACGTCGAAACCAATGACGTCCTTGCGACGTCATTTAGCGCAATGCACGGACAGAGCATGCGCAGTACGTTCGGCGCGGGAACGCGCCTAATTTAAATGGTGCCCGCCCCATTTGAATTAGGCGGGCTTGCGCCGTGCGGATTTACGTTACACCGCCACAAGTTTACAGGTAAGAGCTTTGTAAATCAGGCACTTACGCTGTAAACTTGCGGCGGTGTAACGTAAATGGGATACGTTACGCCGCCGCTGCGCAGCGTAAAGGTACCTGAATCTGGCCCATAGAGTTAAAAAGCCTAATAAAAAAAAATTAATGCAGCCACTACATCTAATGACTGTCAAGCTGCAATAAATTCCATTTTTGGTTTTGGGTTTATTACCACTTTAATGTTCCTTCTTTTGAAGATGGCTAACATGGATCAACACTCTGCTAGAATGTACTGAGGTGTAAGCATTTATCGCTTGGCTCTTTTTCCCAAACTACAAGCGGAACTTAAAAAATGAGAATAAAACAGAAAGTACATTGCTTTAATGCTTTGCAAGCTCCAAGAATCCTATGCATGCCAGGACCTAATCCACTTAAACAAAGTACCATGATAAGTCAACAAAATGTCAGCATAGCATAAATTCAGAATTATTAGAGTGAGGAATGTTTTCAAGATGAAACGACTCCACTATGAGAGCTCCTATTAGACAATTTGAGAGAGCTCAGCAAAGATCTGGGGATGGTTTCCAGGTAGCCATTCCAAAAAACCTTGGTATCAGCATCATTAGGGTGCCCATCACAATGTGGGGAAGATATACGGTGTCCTGCAGAGGAGAGTCTCTACTGCAGTCTTAGAATTGCAAATGAGCAAATCTCTGGGCATACGGTGTCCTAATCTGTCCAGCATATAGAAGCTAGAGATAAGAGAGAAAGTTCAGCAGGATGACAAGTTTTCATGTTATCAGTTACCCTAAATAAACCGCCTGCCGGGCTCCAAATGTTATGTTGGTAGGAATGGGGTAACATTATTCCAACATCGTATGCATAATGGGAATGCAGAGACCTGGCTTTGCTGGCTTCTCTACAAATATAACTCCAGAGATAAAGCAATAATTCTCCTGCTCTACAAGACTCTGGTCCGGCCGCACCTGGAGTATGCTGTCCAGTTCTGGGCACCAGTCCTCAGGAAGGATGTACTGGAAATGGAGAGAGTACAAAGAAGGGCAACAAAGCTAATAAAGGGTCTGGAGGATATTAGTTATGAGGAAAGGTTGTGAGCACTGAACTTATTCTCTCTGGAGAAGAGATGCTTGAGAGGAGATATGATTTAAATTTACAAATACCATACTATTTACAATACCACAATAGGTATAAAACCTTTTTGCGGAAGGGAGTTTAACAAGACACCTGGCCACTCATTAAAATTTGAAGAAAAGAGGTTTAACCTTAAGCTACGTACATGGTTCTTTACTGTGAGGCCCCGTACACACGATAGAATCCATCCGCAGATAAATCCCAGCAAATGGGTTTCTGCGGATAGATCCTATGGTGTGTACACGCCAGCGGATCTGTTTCCGCGGAGAAATCTCCTCTGGGATGGATTCCAGCAGATCGGATATTTGCTGTGCTGCACAACATATCCATCTGCTGGAATCCATTCCAACGGATGGATCCGCTCGTCTGTACAGACTTACCGGATCCATTCGTCCAAAGGGATTCCCCGCACGCGTCGTAATGATTTGACGCATGCGTGGAATTCCTTATATGACAGCGTCGCGCCCGTCGCCGCGTCATAATCGCGGCGACGGCGCGACACGTCATCGGCAGAGGATTTCCGCGCGGATTTCAATGCGATGGTGTGTACACTCCATCCCATCGAAATCAGCGGAAATCTTTGAGAGGATTTATCCGTGGAAACGGTCCGCTGGACCGTATCTGCGGATAAATCCTCTCGTGTGTATGGGGCCTGAGAGCGGCAAGGATGTGGAATTCCCTTCCACAGACGGTGGTCTCAACTGCATCGATAGTTTGAAGAAACTATTAGATAAGTACCTGAATGACCACAACATACAATGTAGTACTGACATATAATAGGATGGACTTGATAGACTTGTGTCTTTTTTAAACCTCCCCTACTATGTAACTATGTAACTTTACAGAACCACTAACTAGCATAAACATGAAATGTTGTTGATTCTTCTTTTTTTTCTGGTCTGAATTTTTTTTATTTAACAAAATGATTGACATACGTGGAAAAAAAAAGTTTCGCTCAGGAAGAAAAAAACATCTCCAAAATATCCGTTTTTAGAAAACCTCATGGCAGACCATTACCAGCTTCTGTTCTTGAATATTTAGCTGTTTATACTTTTTTTTTTATACTTTTACAAGTATGGGATTATAAAAAAAAAAAAAAAACAATCATACTTACCTAGATGGCTGCAGCACTGATTCCAGCTGCAGCTGTCTCCTGTCACCTCTAATGCCCTGTACACACGATCGGAATTTCCGATGGGATAAAATCCGATGGAATTTTCCATCGGAACTCCGTTTAAGCTGTCTTGCATACACACTGTCAGACCAGATTCCGACAATCCAAAATGCGGTGACGTACAACACTACGACGAGCCGAGAAAAATTAAGTTCAATGCTTCCGAGCATGCGTCGACTTAATTCTGAGCATGCATATTTTTTTCTCCATCGAAGTTCCACACAGATCATCGGAAAAAAATAAAATATGTTCTATTTCTAAACTCCGACGGAAAAAGTCAGATGGGGCCCACACACGGTTGGAATATCCGATGAAAAAATTCCATCTGACTTCTTTCATCGGAAATTCCAATCGTGTGTACAAGGCATAAGACTGAGAACTGACTGATCAAACACCACTGATCCCTCCGTTCTCAGTATTAGGCCTGCAGAGAGCTGGTTACAGTCAATAACCATCTCTCTGCTCTGCCCCCCCCCCCCCCCCAGCGCTCACTGGAGCATTGAGCTGTAAAGGGGGTTGGCTCAGACTCTCAGCGGCTCACTGAAAGGCTGAGCCATCTGCTGGTTCAGGCTTCAGCCTGGGCCAGCTCTGTGACGTCAGCCGACAGCGGGCTTTAGCTTTAGATCTAACTGCACTCCCGTGATCCATAGGAGAAGTATAGACAAAAAGCTTTGCCTTTAAAGCATAACTCTGGTAAATTTAAAAAGGTCTACTTTGCATAGGGACTGCACCAGCACTGCAAGGGTTAAAGTGTTACTAAACCAACAACAGTAAAATCAGTCTGTATATGCAGTAAAGCATGCTTGTTATACTCACTGTGGAACACAAGGTATCAATTCTGTGCATTGTATAAAAAGGCTGTTTGATCCTGTCTTCAATGATCCTCCCCTTCTTCCACTGTCCTCAATACACCTCCTGATAGAGCCTTGGGTACATTCTGCACATGCTCAGTTTGATGTATATTGCTAGAGGGGGTGGGGGTGCATGTGATCAGCACAAGGCCATTCAGCACTGTCCAGACAGAGGGTCAGGAGTCATGCAGCCTCATAGGACAGTCATACCAGAATGAAAACTCCCCCTACAAGCTATAACCAGGCACTGATAGAAGTCACAATATTGCCATATACTCAGTAGTGTATTTAGGTTTTGTGCTGCCCTAGTCCTGACTAAACTCGTGCCCCCCCTAATTTAAATTTGACCCACCCATTTCTGTCAAGACCACACCCCTTGCTGTTTAAGACCCGCCCTAACATTTTCGAGTGGGGGCTGAGGGCCTGGGGGGGGGGGGGAATGTAACCTATGCACAGCCCCATTTACGTACCACTTACGTAAACGACGTAAAATTTGACGGCTGTTCCGACGTCCATACCTTAACATTGGCTGCGCCTCATATAGCAGGGGTAACGTTACGCCGGACGTAAGCCTTACGTAAACGGCGTAGCGGGCGCAAGTACGTTAGTGAATCAGCGTATCTAGCTCATTTACATATTCTATGTGTAAATCTACGGAAGCGCCCCTAGCGGCCAGTGTAAATATGCACCCTAAGATACGACAGCGTACTGATGCCTAGTACCGTTTCCGCGGATAAATCCTCTGAGGATTTTGATCCGATGGAGTGTACACACCATCGGATCGAAATACGCGCCGAATTCCCATCGCGATGACGTGTCGCGCCGTCGCCGCGATGATGACGCAGCGACGTGCGCGACGCTGTCATATAAGGAATTCCACGCATGCGCCGAATTATTACGACGCATGCGAGGGATGGGTTCGGACGGATCGATCCGGTGAGTCTGTACAGACCACCGGATCGATCCGCTGGAGCCGATTCCAGCGGATAGATTTCTTAGCATGCTAAGAAATTTTTATCCGCTGGAAATCGGTCGGCCCGAAATATATCTGCGGATAAATATCCGCTGGATCGTACACACCAGCGGATCTATCCGCTGAAACCGATCCGCGGTCGGTCGGAGGAAGCAGAAATTCAGGCATATCTAGTTCCCTGAATAGCAAGCATAGATACGACGGCGCATCTTTCAACTTATGCGGCGTATCTATAGATACGCCAACGTAAAGGGTACCTGAATCTAGCTCTATGGTTTTGCCGACGGAATTCCTCTCAAGCCTGACTTGCATACACATGGTCACACAAAAGTTTGGTGAACTTTTGACTGCCAAGAACGCGGTGACGTAAAAGACTATGATGAGCCTAGAACATGAAGTTCTATGCTTCTGAGCATGTGTTGATTTGTTTCCGAGCATGCATGTTTTTTTGCGCGTTGGAAAAGCATTCAGACGAACGATTTTCCGCTAGGATTTTTCCTGAAGGGAAAAAAGAGATCCTGCTCTCTTTTTTTTTTTTCCGCCAGTTTTCCTGTAGGAAAAAGTCAGATGGAGCATACACACGGTCGCGATTCCTGGCCAAAAGCTCTCATCTGACTTTTTACGACTGGAAAATCGGTCGTGTGTACGGGACATAAGGTGGCACAGTGTAACAAAGGGAGAAAACCTTCTTAATCTTTGACTGCAGTACCTGACACTTTGTACAAGTTGGAGCATCTGGTAAGAAAAAAGTTTAATAATTGTGTAGAACTTGATAAAATGTATTGGTTAGTCTTTTATTTAATATATAATTCTGTGCGAAATAATGTTAGCAGCATAGCTTTTTTTTTTAACTGTCTATGCAGCCAACGCTGCTACCCTCAAGAGGAAGGGTTGTCTGCAGTACTCTGGGAAACCCACACTTCCAGGAGTGTCGATCTTAGGGGGTTCCTCTTGCTGACCTCAAAGTTATTACTATCTTCTGCAGTGATATGAAGATTGGCCAGAGGAACCATTGACCTTTGCATGGGGCGAAGGAAATCAACACTCCCGCAAATTCTGAATTTCCATTGGCTTTTCAGGGACCATTCTTCTCTCCAACAGGAAAGGTTAGGATTCTAGTCCTTATTTTACAGGGTGTGAGTCTGGCCAGTTTTAAAATACATGAAAGGGTCGCTATAAAATTGATTTTATCTGTATTTTAAACTGGAAAACATGACCTGCTGGGTCACATTCACAAGGGGGTAGATCCTGAGTAAAAGAACACAGGCCATCTCCCAAGTGTAAAGCCTCGTACACGCAATCGGATTTCCATTGGGCAAGGCCTCGGAATTTTGTCCGAAGGGCGTTGGCCAGGAACTTGTATTGCATACAAACGGCAAATTATTATTGGCCAACAAACACAAAACTACGTGTTTTTTCATCTCAACATTTGTTGTCGGAAAATTTTAAAGCATGCTATCCCAATTTTTTTGTCGGAAATCCCGACAACAATTGTCTGATGGAGCGTAGAAGCGGTTGGATTTTCCAACAACAGCCGGTCATCACACAATTCCCGACGGAAAATCCGATCGTGTGCACGAGGCTTTAGCATGTGCAATAGAAGTCATCTACACACTGCTTGTGTTCACCCACATTACACTACGGCAGTCGTCTTCAGTGGGTACCAGGATGCAATTCTGCACCATTGTTTGCCTAGCAATGTCCATTACAGCATTCAGATGAATGCCAATGGCAACATTTGCAGAAGAGAGAAAAAGGGGGTCATAAGTCACCACTAACTAGCATAAACATGAAGAGCCAGATTCAGAAAGATCAGCGGATCTTTCTGTATTTACAAAGCACTTGCCTGTAAAGTTGCGGCGGCGTAGCATAAATTACCCGGCGGAATTCAAATTCGGCGAGTAGGGGGCGTGTATCATTTAAATGATGCGCGTCCCCGCGCCGAGCGAACTGCGCATGCGCCGGCCGCGACTGAATCCCAGTGCGCATGCTCCAAATGACGTCGGCAACTCGTCATGCTTTCGACGTGAACGCAAATTACGTCCATCCGTATTCGTGAACGACTTACGCAAACGACGTAAAAAATTCAAATTTTGTCGCGGGAACGACGGCCATACTTAACATTGGCTGCGCCTCATAGACCCAGGGGTAACTATACGCCGGTAAAAGCAGAACGCAAACGACGTAAAAAAAAAGCGCCGGGCGGTCGTTCGTTTCTGAATCGGCGTAACTCCTCATTTGCATATTCCTTGTGTAATAATACGGAAGCGCCACCTAGCGGCCGGCCTGGAATTGCAGCCTAAGATCCGACGGTGTAAGACACTTACACCTGTCGGATCTTAGGGATATCTATGCGTGACCTGATTCTATGAATCAGACGCATAGATACGACCGTCGGAACTCAGAGATACGACGGTGTATCAGGAGATACGCCGTCGTATCTCTTTCTGAATCCGGCTCCCGAAATGTTATTGAGTAATTTTTTTCTGGTCTGAAAATTCAAATTTAACAATGGGATTGACGTAAAAGGAAGAATCATCCCCAAAATATCAGTTTATAGAAAACTTCATGGCAGCATGAAAGAGAGATTGTTCATTTATTTAATTTTTCTGGCCTGAAATACCTAGGTTACAGTTAAGTAAAAAAGGCCAGTGATTAAAAATAATATATATATTATTTTTACTAAATTAGTGTTTTTTTTTTATTATTTCGTTTTTTTTTCTCAGTTTAGCTGTAACTCATTGCCTAAAAGTAACCCCTATTATATAACCTCAAAGTGAACCTGTGCTTTGCACTAGCAGCTTGCACTCACCGTCTGTTGGCTACCCCAGTACTCTTACCATGGGGATGAAGTGATTAAGCACAAATATATTTAAGTGAATCAGATAAATCTGAATTCTCTGATTCAGCTTACTCACCTTTCCTTTGGAATGCCTTTCACTGCTATTAAGAAAATGATTCTTTGGATGATTTTGATCTGGTATATTATCATTTGTAGCTAATATTTTATTCTGGAAAATTAATTGGTCGCAGAAAAAGCTATAATTTAAAAACACAAAGACATGATTAAGATTAAAAGGCAAATGTATCCTCTTTTCTTAAAAGAAAAAAAAAAGAAGTAACTATAAATAAAGTTAATAAAATAGGTAAGGTTCCAAAAGTGTAGCGTCCATAAAATGCATTATCTTAATGTTAATCAATGACCATTTATCTGTTAAATATATATATTGCAACGTACAGGTAAAGACAAGGACTCAATAATTCATAAAAATTACCAATTTGTTAAATTATCTACGACATCTCCAGGGAGAAAAAATTGCCACTCCACTCTCTATGCCGAATCTAGATTTTTATTAAAAGAACAAAAACGACCTAAAAGCCCCATTTACTTACTAGAAACTTTGGTCAGGTGACACACTAGGCCTCAAGCCTTCTTTCTTCTGCTCTGTAGTGTAGGAGGCAGGGGTGGCCCGTCTATTAAGGGCACATAGGCCATTTAAGGACACGGATGCATGGATTCCAATGCGGGGGGGTGGCTGTTTTTTTTTTGAAGCACTGATTAGAGCCAGAGGTTCTAATAGGCTTTAATATATGGTGGGCTCAAGTCACAGAGAGTGCTCTCCAAGCCCACCCAGGTGTGTTACCCAGGTGCAAATGAATATTCGCTATTGTAACACTGATCCACCTCCCGGCCAATCAGAAAGCGGGTTTTGAAACCGGTCACCCGTATGGCTGAAAGGACAGGCGATCCTATTGGACACCTAGGAGGAGGAGGAGCTGGAAGCCACCATGGAGGAGAGGACTTTGAGCGGAGCCGCTGCACCACACTGCCTTCCACCCACCACAATCGGGTAAGTGCCAGACTGACCGCCACTGGTAGGAGGGCAGGAGAATCCGTTCTGTAGTGCCTGAGTATCTGAGTCACTTTCTTGTGATATACTTTCTCCTGCCCATTGGCTGCCACAAGTGTCCATCACAGGGATCTCATGTTGCAGTGGAGTTTTGGGCTGTAATGCCAGGCTGCAAGTGGGGATAGGGAAGTAAATGTTAAATGGGAGTGAGGAGTGCACAGAGAAAGTGCATTATACTTCTGGAATGGGGAAGTGACTTGCATGTGGGGATAGGGAAGTAAATGGGAGTGAGGGAGTGCACAGAGTAGGGTGCACTATACTTTGGGGATGGGGAAGTGACCTGCATGTGGGGATGGGGAAGTAAATGGGAGTGAGGGAGTGCACAGAGTAGGGTGCATTATACTTTGGGGATGGGGAAGTGACCTGCATGTGGGGATGGGGAAGTAAATGGGAGTGAGGGAGTGCACAGAGTAGGGTGCATTATACTTTGGGGATGGGGAAGTGACCTGCAAGTGGGGATGGGGAAGTAAATGGAAGTGAGGGAGTGCACAGAGTAGGGTGCATTATACTTTGGGGATGGGGAAGTGACCTGCATGTGGGGATGGGGAAGTAAATGGGAGTGAAGGAGTGCACAGAGTAGGGTGCATTATACTTTGGGGATTGGGAAGTGACCTGCATGTGGGGATGGGGAAGTAAATGGGAGTGAGGGAGTGCACAGAGTAGGGTGCACTATACTTTGGGGATGGGGAAGTGACCTGCGAGTGGGGATGGGGAAGTAAATGGAAGTGAGGGAGTTTAGGGTACATTATACTTTGGGGATGGGGAAGTGACCTGCATATGGGGATGAAGAAGTAAATGGAAGTGAGGGAGTGCACAGAGTAGGGTGCAGTATACTTTGGGGATGGGGAAGTGACCTGCATGTGGGGATGGGGAAGTAAATGGGAGTGAGGAGTGCACAGAGTAGGGTGCATTATACTTTGGGGATGGGGAAGTGACCTGCGAGTGGGGATGGGGAAGTAAATGGAATTGAGGGAGTGCACAGAGTAGGGTGCATTATACTTTGGGGATGGGGAAGTGACCTGCATGTGGGGATGGGGAAGTAAATGGGAGTGAGGGAGTGCACAGAGTAGGGTGCATTATACTTTGGGGATGGGGAAGTGACCTGCGAGTGGGGATGGGGAAGTAAATGGAAGTGAAGGAGTGCACAGAGTAGGGTGCATTATACTTTGGGGATGGGGAAGTGACCTGCATGTGGGGATGGGGAAGTAAATGGAAGTGAAGTAGTGCACAGAGTAGGGTGCATTATACTTTGGGGATGGGGAAGTGACCTGCGAGTGGGGATGGGGAAATAAATGGGAGTGAGGGAGTGCACAGAGTAGGGTGCATTATACTTTGGGGATGGGGAAGTGACCTGCGAGTGGGGATGGGGAAGTAAATGGAAGTGAAGGAGTGCACAGAGTAGGGTGCATTATACTTTGGGGATGGGGAAGTGACCTGCATGTGGGGATGGGGAAGTAAATGGAAGTGAAGTAGTGCACAGAGTAGGGTGCATTATACTTTGGGGATAGGGAAGTGACCTGCATGTGGGGATAGGGAAGTAAATGGGAGTGAGGGAGTGCACAGAGTAGGGTGCATTATACTTTGGGGATGGGGAAGTGACCTGCGAGTGGGGATGGGGAAGTAAATGGAAGTGAGGGAGTGCACAGAGTAGGGTGCATTATACTTTGGGGATGGGGAAGTGACCTGCATGTGGGGATGGGGAAGTAAATGGGAGTGAGGGAGTGCACAGAGTAGGGTGCATTATACTTTGGGGATGGGGAAGTGACCTGCGAGTGGGGATGGGGAAGTAAGTGGAAGTGAAGGAGTGCACAGAGTAGGGTGCATTATACTTTGGGGATGGGGAAGTGACCTGCATGTGGGGTTGGGGAAGTAAATGGGAGTGAGGAGTGCACAAAATAGGGTGCATTATACTTTGGGGATGGGGAAGTGACCTGCATGTGGGGATGGGGAAGTAATTGGGCGTGAGGGAGTGCACAGAGTAGGGTGCATTATACTTTGGGGATGGGAAGGTGACCTGCGAGTGGGGATGGGGAAGAAAATTGGAGTAAGGGCGTGCACAGAGCAGGGTGCATTATACTCTGGGATGGGCAGGTGACTAGCAAGTGGGGATAGGAAAGTAAATGGGAGTGAGGGAGTGCACAGGGCAGAGAACTGGACGGGAATTCATCCACCTAATGAGCTGTATAGATGCAGCCAATGTTCCAGTGGTGTCCAAATCTGTGATTATTTCTTATCTGGCGAGAGTAATGTCCCATACACACTATCAGTTTTCCTGCCGGTTTTTCTCTTCAGGTTTACTAAAACCATCTAATATGAGGTCAAACCTTAATGCCCTGTACACACGATCGGATATCTGATGGAATCTAAACCGATGGATTTTTTCATCAGTTATCCGATGAAGCTAACTTTCATCAGTTTTGCCTACACACCATCAGTTAAAAAAACGATTGTGTCAGAACGTGGTGACGTAAAACACAACGACGTGCTGAGAAAAATGAAGTTCAATGCTTCCGAGCATGCGTCGACTTGATTCTGAGCATGCATGGATTTTTAACCGATGGACGTGCCCACAGACGATCGTTTTTTTCGATTGGTTTTTTAACCATCAGATAATTTTAAAACAAGTTCTACATTTTTTCACCGATGGATAAAAAGCCGATGGGGCCCACACGATCGGTTCGTCTGATGAAAACGGTCCATCAGACCGTTTTCATCAGACAAGCCGTTCGTGTGTACGCGGCATAAGAGTTTAAATTTGTATGCAATCAGGCAGGCCCTTGCACTACATGGTTTTGGTAAACCTGAAGAGAAAAACCTGCATGAAAACTGATAGGGGCAGATCCACATACATCTGCGTGGGCGCAACGTTTGTGAGATACGCTACGCCGCTGTAACTTACTTTTCTTTTCTTTGAATCCTGAAAGAATTCGCGCCGTAAGTTACGGCGGCGTAGTGTATCTCTCGCGGCGTAAGGGCGCGGAATTCAAATTGGGCGGGTAGGGGGCGTGTTTCATTTAAATGAAGCGCGTCCCCGCGCCGAACGAACTGCGCATGCCCCGTCCGTCAAAACTCCCAGGGTGCATTGCTCCAAATGACGTCGCAAGGACGTCATTGTTTTCGACGTGTATGTAAATGGCGTCCAGCCCCATTCACGGACGACTTACTCAAACTACGTAAAATTTTCAAAATTATACGCGGGAACGACGGCCATACTTAACATTGAGTACGCCACCAGCTTTGCAGCTTTAACTATACGCCGGAAAAAGCAAAACGGAAACGACGTAAAAAAATGCGACGGCCGCTCGTACGTTCGTGGATCGTCGGAAATAGCTCATTTGCATACTCTACGCGGATTACGACGGGAACGGCACCTAGCGGACGTCTAAAAATTGCATCTAAGATCCGAAGGCGTACAAAGACGTACACCTGTCGGATCTAACCCAGATGCCGTCGTATCTTGTTTTGAGGATTCAAAACAAAGATACGATGCGGGAATTTTGAAATTACGCCGGCGTATCAATAGATACGCCGGCGTACTTTCTTTGTGGATCTACCCCATAGTGTGTATGGGGCTTTACTCTTTAATATATTATACATTTAGGATTCGTAAATGAAAATCTCTGAGGTTCTGATGATGATTTGTCTTTCCATGAACATGTCAGTAATTGCAGAGGATTTGCACAGGACATTTTTACATGACAATAATGATCATTATGCCACCCTGCCAAAGAAGTCAGGGATTTAAATATTTAAATGGCTGGAAGAAAAGACAGCTGTGAGGCAGTAGCACTCTTGCCAGTCAGTAGTGTGACAAGGAAAAGATTATTTCCAGCAAAGCACAGAACATCCAGGAACATTCTACAGTAAATGATGGGATAGAGAAAGAAGGAGAGATTTCCGACTGATACTAGATGGATATAATGGCATGTACAATGCAGGGGATATTCTGGAGTAAACATTGTACTGCCCATCAGAGAACAGATAGCACTCCTGCAGATGTTGAATTGCCAGCGCTCTGTTTTGGCTTTTACCCCAACTCAGGAGTGCACAGAGTGTGACAACCTTTATACAATTCCGCTACATTGTTGTCACCCTTTCCTGTGAATCAAAATTATTATTATGATTTCATTGAAAGCAGGACATTTTAAACCGGTTCCCGACCGGCTCACGCAGATATACTACGAAAGAATGGCTCTTCTGGGCGAAATCACTTACATATATGGTTCTGCCCAGGAGAGCCACCAGAGGGCGCGTGAGCACCGCCGGTGGCACGCGCGAGCCCGCTGCACAGCCAGCACAGGGATTTGTGTATGTAAACACACAAATCCCTGTGCTGTCAGAGGAGAGGAGACAGATTGTGTGTTTCTACAAAGTAGAAACACACAATCTGTCATCTCTCCCAGTCAGTCCCATCCCCACACAGTTAGAACACACTAGGGGAACACAGTTAACCCCTTGATCATCCCCTAGTGTTAACCCCTTCCATGTCAGTGACATTTTTACAGTAATCAGTGCATTTTTATAGTACTGATGACTATAAATGTCTATGGTCCCATTTGGTAGCAAAAAGTTAAAAATATCGTTTTTTTTTTTTCAAAATGTATGTATTTTTTTATGTTTATAGCTCAAAAAATAAGGTGATTAAATACCATCAAAAGAAAGCTCTGTTTGTGGGAAGATAGGATGCAAATGTTGGGTACAGCAATTGTCAGTTAAAGCGACGCAGTACCAAATTGTAAAAAGTGCTCTGGTCAGGAAGGGGGTAAAATCTTCCGGGGCTGAAGTGGTTAAAAAAGGTTAAGGGCCCTTTCACACGGGGTGGATCAGTAATGATCCGCCCCGTGAACCTCCGCTTGCTCAGCTAGGATCGCTCCGTTGATCCCCGCTGAGCCGGCGGATGACAGGGCGGACCCCGCACACTGTGCAGGGACCGCCCTATCTTTTCTCCGCTCTCCTCTATGGGGGGGATCGGATGAACATTGACCGCCTGTCCGTGTTCACCCGATCCGATCCGCAGACGGAAGGAAAAATAGGGTTTTCCTCCGTCTGCAGAATCGGAGAATTGCGGACCCGGATGAGATCGGGTGTCAGCGGATGTTCATCCACTGACACCCGTGATCTCATAGGGACCAATGTATGTCCCCTTTTCATCCGCACACGGATGGATGAAAAAGCGGACATACGGTCCGCATGTGTGAAAGGGGCCTTAGATACTCTTTACACCTGCTACCTGGAAAAGGTAAATACTAACATATTCATATGAAAACAAAAAAAGGGGGGGGGGGTTAGAATAAGGCACATAAATGTACATAGTAATAAAAATAAGGCAATATAAAATGTATTTTATATATATATATATATATATATATATATATATAATGTAGCGCCCCCTTACTTTCAGTATGGGCACTACGCTAAAGTTAGTGGGGAATGGGAGAGTTATTTTGCTCCCATTCATAATTTGTTAAATTTTGGGCTGCTGTCATTCCAGAACTGTCCTGTAGGTCAGTCTGTGCTCCAGGGATGCAATCCCATCCCTGGGCGACAGTTGGCGCTAGAGGGGTTCTGGCAGAGCCACTTTTCCCCAGCAGCCAATTAGAGGAGTTTTCCCTTGCGGAGCATGCTAGGGGAGAGTATATCTGTGGCGGACGCCATTTTTGTTGGTTCTTCAGGGGTTCCTGGTTCCAGGTGCGGCACCAACCTTGAGGGTGTGCGCACATCGCCGGCCCCACCACTATGGCCTACCTGGCCTGGGGTCACGCGCTACGCGGAGTTCCAGACTCTGGGCCCTCTTGGCCTGGAGTGACGGATGCTACTAAGGGCCCCAGTGACTTACTGGGTCCCCCGTCTACTGAGGAGATCCCAGGCTGTATGCCGCTCGGTGGGGGATCGACTTGAGGAGAACCTGGAGGCAGGTTCTCCAAGAGGATTTGAACGAACCATCGGGGATCTGGTGACCGGGACATTGACAGGTACACTTCCACTGTCAACCGGTGACCCTGACTTAATCTACTGGGAGGATTCACTCGATCCATTCAGCTCATCTAAGTACTAGACCTGTGGCCAGGGCTGGACTGGGACAGAAATTTGGCCCTGGACTTCATCCAGACTGGCCCACTTTGACAGGTCTCTCCCATGGTGGCCGGACAACTTCCGCACCCCCCCCCGGCCACCCAAGCCCCCTCTCCCCCTTCACTAACCACTAGCCGTTTTACTTTATTAGAGTGGGGACGCTAGACATTATTTCACCCGGGCAAAGAATCATTTTGGTGCCCCCCTTATGGGACAAGATTAGGCAGAAGTGAGAAACTCCCAGGCCATAGCTGTTGAGTCAGCTGTCTGTTCCCTTCCCCCCATGCTCCTCTGTCATCCCCCTGCTTCTTTGTTCCCCCCAGGTGAGCGCTGCGGGGAGGGAGAGACAGAGAAGCGGAGAGGGGCGGCAGTCCGCTGTCACTGAAGCCGGCCCACTGAGCCATCGGCCCACCGGGAAACTCCCTGTAGTCCCAATGGCCAGTCCATCCCTGCCTCTGGCAGAGGTCCCTAGAGCCAGGTCTGTGGCAGAGACCTGTTCCTCCCAGCAACCTAAAGTGACACTTCGGCTGCCAGACTCGTGGCAGGAGTCTGTCGGGGGGCACTTCACCCACTCTGGCTAGAGTGGCGACGAACTGTATCTACTACTACTGAGAGCAGGATTGCTCTTTTCTATATCCAGGCCTGATACTGCAAAGTTCTCTTGCTTCATCAACCTTTTCTCCCTACCTCATGTTGATGTTGGTCATGTTGGGCCGGAAATAAAGCATTCAGAAAACCTTTATTTGATGACTGGACATTCGCTTACTAATCTACTCATCAACTTAACCCCTAGACAACGGTAAGAGGTAACTTAATACGCCGATCCCAAAACAACCAGCGGCTCCTGCGGGGGTAGCGCTACACGTATATATATATATATATATATATATATATATATATATATATATATATATACAGTACATACATACATGATATTTTCTCCTTAAAATTAGGTGCACATCCAACAAATAACATGCATGTGGACAAGGAAAGAAGCGATTGTTTTGTCGGGTGTGAAGTTAGAGACTCTCTTTGAAGAAATACTAAATAAACGTGAAGACAGAAGCTGTAATCTTCCATGTGGCTGCACCGAGAAGGAAAACAGGCTTCCTGCATTTCCAATGAACCAGGCTTGTTATGGGGGCCTCACTGGCTGCTTGTGACAGATTCACCATGACTGCTAAACCAGCAGAAAGTGATTGGTTTTGACAGATGGTGGGGAGGTTATTTCTGAACCTGAGCGTTGTGCAGTGTCGGTAAAAAGTACGTTGAGCTCCTCTAATGATCTGTTTTGTTTTTGCACTAGTGAAGATCTAGATGTGTTTATGTGCGTGGACATGAGCATACAGAATGACAGCTTATTTTTTTTAAATGCTGAACTTCAGGCAGATGTAACAGGCACAAATGAATGCAGCTCTGTAATCATTAATGCATCATTACATGTATTTCTTTTTTAAATGCAAGAAGTGTAATGCACACGGTCGTTTTTTGTGATGAAAAAAAAACGACATTTTTAAAAACGTCATTTAAAATGACCGTGTGTGGGGAAAACGTTTTATGTCTTCTGAAAAACGTAAACAAAACAAATTCGAGCATGCTTCAATTTTTTATGTCGTTTTTCAAAACGTCGTTTTTTGGGTAATAAAAAATGACCGTGTGTAGCTAAAACGACGTTTAAAACGACGTTTTTAAACCTGTGCATGCTCAGAAGCAAGTTATGACGCGAGCTTGAATGGAACAGAGTGCCGCCGTACGTGCTGAATGTAACCGCGCTTTGCTAGAGCTCTTTGAAAAAACGATGGTGTGTATGCTTCGTCGTTTTTTTAAATGAAGCTTGAAAAACGTCGTTTTTTTTCATGCTAAAAAATTTGTTTTTTTTTCATCACAAAAAATTACCGTGTGTACGCGGCATTAGTGTAAGTTCCCCTTTCCTTTCCCCTTACCCTTCTCCTTCTCATTTCTTTTCCCCTTTTGTTTCTCCTTTCCCATCTCCTTTACTTTCTCCTTTCCCTTCTCCTTTCCTTTCCCCTTTCATTTCTCTTTTTCTTTCCCCTTTCATTTCTCTTTTCCTTTCCCCTTTTCTTTTCCCTTTTCTTTTCCCTTTCCTTTCCCTTTTCCCTCCCCTTTTCTTTTCCCTCCCCTTTACTTTCCCCCTTTCCTTTCCCTTTTCCCTCCCCTTTTCTTTTCCCTCCCCTTTACTTTCCCCTTAACTTTCCCCCTTTCCTTTCCCTTTTCCCTCCCCTTTTCTTTTCCCTCCCCTTTACTTTCCCCTTAACTTTCCCCCTTTCCTTTTCCCTTCCCTTTCCCTTCTGTTTCCTTTTCCCTTTCCCTTTCCTTTCTCCCTTTCCATTTCCCCTTTCCTTTTCCCTTTCCTTTCTCCCTTTCCATTTCCCCTTGCCTTTTTCCTTTCCCCTTTTGTTTCTCTTTTATTTTCCTCTTTCCCCTTTCCTTTCTTCTTTTGTCTTTCCTTTCCTTTCCCCTTTCTGTATGAATTTGAAAGCTGTGTTTTTTTTTACACCCGTGTGTTGCGAAGCAGTGTCTTAGCATTGTCAGCCTGCAGAAGGAAGTGCTGTACTAACAGGATTTCAGTGTTAAGAAAAATACAACGGATTTGCTTAAAGCGAAGTTCCACTCATTTTTAAAAATGACCCACTTTAATGCTAGTTAATTAAGGTTTGGATATCGATATTGTGAAAATTCTGCAGACAGTACCGTTTTTTATTAGTGTTCCCCGCGAATACCAGTTGTGGCTGCCTAGGCAATTAGCTCTGAGGAAGGGGGTACCTTACCACATAGTGGGGGTAATCCACAAAAGGGATACGACGGCGTATCTACTGATACGCCGTCGTATCCCTGTTTCTATCTTTGGAATTGATCCACAGAATCAGTTTCCAAGAGATAGACAGAAGATCCGACATGTGTAATTGAATTACACTGTCGGATCTTAAGGATGCAATTCTAGGCCGGCCGCTAGGTTGCGGTCAGCCTAGAATATGCAAATGAACACTTACGGCGACCCACAAACGTTCCAACGGGCCCGTCGCGCTAATTCTACGTCGTTTCCGTCGAGTTACGCCGTGTAAAAATAGGCCTGAGTCCTATTTGACTAAGCCCTATTAAGTATGGCCGTCGTTCGAAAATTCAAACTCTACGTCGTTTGCGTAAGACGTCCGTGAATGGCGCTGGACGCCATTTACGTTACCGTCAAAGCAAATGACATAGGAGCGACGTCTGTTAGCGCAATGCACGTCGGGTAAGTTACCCGACGGAGCATGCGCAGTACGTCTGGCGCGGGAGCGCGTCTAATTTAAATGGGACTCGCCCATTTGAATTGGCCCGCCTTGCGCCGGACGGATTTAAGTTACACCGCCGCAAATTTCCAGGTAAGTGCTTTGTGGATCGGCACCTAACTTGGCAACTTTGCGGCAGTGTAACTTAAATAGAAAAAGTTACGTTGCGCTGGCTGGCTGTGGATCTGGCCCAGTGTGTCTATAGAGCTCATTGAGAGTTGTAACTCTGTGAGTATCCACTTTTAAAAAAAATTAACGTCCATTAAATGTCTCTGGTAATTCACTAGGTGTGTGCGTCATCCTTTTCCCTTGTTTCTCTAATTACATCATAAGCCCGGCCCATTGACTAGGTTATCTATGTCATTGGTCCAAGGAGTCCTCTGGCATCTAATAACTACAAAGTATGCCTCGCAGTGTCAGTATTGTGTAGGTGCGAGATCCAGAGGTGTGTGCTGGGTAGCCAGCTGCATAATAATCCAGGAAATCAAGCCAAATCAAACCAAGCATCCACTGCCCACATTCTACATGACCACAGCCGGAATCGGGGGGGGGGGGGGCAATAGAGAACTTAGCAGTTTGTAAGTAGTTACAATGTGTATATGGGCAGCAATATCATTTACAGTATGCTTATGGTGAATGAAAACAATCTCTGTAATGTTGTTAGTGCAACGTTGGCTAGGAGACTGGAACGCCACTTTAATAAAACTGTATAAAGTGAGACATGATGCCCAACATATTGAAAAAACAGATATAGAGATGTAGGATTTAAATACACTTTGATACAATAATATTTATGTGGAAGAAAAATAACAAAAAAATATGCACTCACTAAATTTAACCACTGGCCGAATGTATAACTTACATGTACGGTGGCAAGGTGGCTCTGCTACACTGGATCACGTACCCAGTACGTGATACGACACTTTCGGGTAAGGGGCACACTGCCGGCACCCCGCTGTGATTATATACAACGGGAGCTGATCTGTGGGTACCACAGACTCAATATCCTCTGGCTGGATTTGCACGGTGGCAAATTCAAAGCAACGTACAGTTACGCTGCTTTGAGCAGCAGTGCCATTCTGCCGACGTATATTGCCGTTGACCCATCCCCTATGTGCTTATTAGGCTGGTGGGCCAACACTGAGCCTGTTGCAATGCCAACTTTATTCTATTTGTGTTTCAATGTCCGCTGGCACCTGTCGATCATCCAGAGAGCAAGAATGCTGGTCTGCCTATGTAAATTGGGCAGATCGCTGTTCTGGCAGGAGGGAAGGCATGGATCCTGTGTTCCTGCAAAGCAGGGACTAGGATCCATGTCTTCCCCTAGTAAAAAAAAACTCTCATAATATACTAAAACACTGGCTAGGAACACAGTTAAACCTTTGATTGCCCCGTGATGTTAACCCCCTCCCAGCCAGTGTTATTAGTACAGTGACAGATGTATACTGTATTTTTAGCACTAATCACTGTATTAGTGTTACTGGTCTCCAAAAACTGTCAAGCGTCAGTAAGCTTCCGACTGTCTCACTAGAAGTCGCCGATCGCCGCCATTACTAATAAAAGAATAAAAATAAAATAATAAATAAAAATATCCCATAGTTTGTAGATCCTATAACGTTTGCACAAACCATAATGCGCTTATTGGGATTTTTTTAATTTCATTTATTTTTTTACCAAAAATATGTAGCAAAATACATTTTGGCCTAAATTTATGAAGAAATTCGATTTTTCATTTTTTTTTATTGGATATATTTTATTACAGAAAGTAAAAAATAAATGTGCTTTTTTTTCAAAATTGACGGCCTTTTTTTGTTTATAGCGCAAAAAATAAAAACCGCAGAGGTGATCAAATACCACCAAAAGAAAGCTCTATTTGTCGGAAAAAGAGAACATACATTTTATTTGGGTACAGCGTCACACAACCATGCAATTGTCAGTAATGCAAAAAATGGCCTGGTCGGGAAGGGGGGTTAATCTTTCGGAGGTCGAGTGGTTAAAGTACATTGGCTGGGGTCTTCAGAGTTTAGCACAGAACAGTGGGCTAGATTCAGGTAGGGGCACGCATTGTTACGGCGGCGCAGCGTATCGTAATTACGCTACACCGCCGCAACTTACAGGAGCAAGTGCAGTATTCACAAAGCACTTGCTCCGTAAGTTGCGGCGGCGTAGCGTAAATGGGGCCGGCGTAAGCCCACGCAATTCAAATGTGGAAGGGGGGCGTGTTTTATGTTAATGTGTGATGACCTGACGTGATTGACGTTTTTTTACGAACGACGCATGCGCCGTCCGAGTACATATCCCAGTGTGCATTGCTCCCAAGTACGTCGCAACGACGTATTGGTTTCGACGTGAACGTAAATTACGTCCAGCCCTATTCGCGAACGACTTACGCAAACGGCGTAAAAAATTCAAAAATCGAAGCGGGAACGACGTCCATACTTAACATTGCGTGCGCCTCAGAGAAGCAGGAGCAACGTTAGCCGAAAAAGCCTTACGCAAACGACGTAAAAAACTACCGCCGGGCGCACGTACGTTTGTGAATCGTCGTAACTAGGTAATTTGCATACTCTACGCCGAAAACGACGGAAGTGCCACCTAGCGGCCAGCGTGAGAATGCACCCTAAGATACAACGGCGTAAGAGACTTACGCCAGTCGGATCTTAGGCTAATGTCGGCGCAGAAATACAGAAAGAAGATACGCCGGCGCAGCTTTGAATTTACGCGGCGTATCTATAGATACGCCGGCGTAAATCATTGCTGAATCTAGCCCAGTGATGGCATTAGCAGTTCAGATTAATTTTACTTGTAGCCTGCAGTTATATCTTTAGTTACCCTCCCGGCAGATAATGTGCCGCTGTCGACGTGCGTTAGTCCAGGTAAGCGTCAGAACCCATCTAGAAGAGCTTGTCACTGTATTTGCAGGCGCCGTGCGTCCTGCCACTTTTCATCAGCCTGCTTTCTCCTGAGGTGACAAAGTACACACCGGAACATCCCGGCGGCATCTGTATCCAGCTCTGACACCGCCGCTTATAAATTAAAAGAGTTTAACACCATTAAATGTGTCCGGAGTGGCAATAATCCCTTCAGACTGTTTGTGCAATCAGAAAAAGGTTAAAGGCAAAACAAGGCAGTGATATTTCAAAGGCGAGAACATTTCCGAAGAGAAGGTGAAGCAGCGCGACTCGCGAGCGTATTGACCTAGATTTATCAAGCTGGGACAGAATGTTTTCAGATCCTGTGCAGCTCTATCTTGGAGGTTTGTCCAAGCGTCTGAAAAATGGATTTTGGGGAGAAATCAGCCATAAGACACGTTCTGGAAATGAAGTTAGTATGTCAAAGTGCAGCAAACAGTCGCAGCCTGTCGTAGATCACGTTTCATTATCCCGCGATCTTAAAGCCTGGAATTTGATTTCTGTAGTTTACAGATCATTCTCGCTTCTAGCACTAGAGTTTCAGACAATTGGTATACATGTGGTCATTGTGCCCCATCTGGCCCATCCAATATCTGGGAGTCATAACCTAATTCAAATAATTAACACATCACATCAGCTAAACCCTGAAATATACCCAGTGAAGTGACTAGCCTCAGATGGTACACAGATCGACCTGCATAATTTGGACCTGTTTATCTGCAGCCCCAGGGCTCAAGTCCTGCGGGAACGCATGGGAACGGAGTTCCTGCACTTTTTTCACAGCAGGAACTCAGTTCCCTTTGCAGGACTAGAGGAGCCGAGAGCAGCCGAGCCGCCCGAGCCAATCCTTCACTAAGCTGCGATGCCCAGCTCGACTCACAGAAAGAACTTGCTTCTTTCTAAATCCTCGCGGCAGACCTCCGCAATGTCTCCTGGGAACAATGACAAAAGCTCCCAGGAGACATTGCGGCATCGAGGAAGTGATGGAATACCCGCACACTACCCGATGAATCCATATACAGGAAGCGGCCACTAACATAAAGGATTACTAAGGTACAGTGGATCGAAAAAAACCATGCGGTTTAGTAATTATGCATATGAGCGCATCATTTTTTTTTTTTTGGTGGGGGAGTGGATCTTGGGTGGGAGTTCCCACACTTTTTTCCCCAGGACTTGACCCCTGTGCAGCCCCTCTCTCCACTACAGCATTCTAAAAAATACAGATCAAAGTCAGGGAGTGGAGATCTGATGTCGCAGACTGCACACATGGAGCAGGGAGCTGGGTGTAATCTGAGACCTGAGTGGAGCAAATGGACACAACCCCTCTATACAGCCTCAGAGGGAAACATGCACAGCTGAGGCTGCCAATAATCCGTTGTGTACTGTAAGGGGGGTGGGAACAATTCATGGGACTGTCTGGTGTCGCCATTGACTGTCAGAAGGGGTTAATGCAGATAGAAGAGCAATCAGACAGAAGATAGAAATCACACAACTAGGTGCTTTGGATAGAGGCAAGTAAACACTATAGAGGGATATGCTTTGTTCATCTGTAATTTCAGAGATTTACACTCACTTTAACCACTTCACGACCACCCTATAGCAGATTTACTGCTACAGGGTGGCTGTTCTGTGCAAAATCATATACATATATATATATATATATATATATCTATAAAATCTGACTCGTTTTACAAATGTCTCGCAAAACAAGCAGAATTTAAGCTAATGTGCAGTAACCCATTAGGCCAGAGGTGCAGGGGCTCCAGTGACACGCGGAACGGTTTGGAGCTGTTCCGAGCCGTTCGGAAATACTTGGAATCACTCGGAAATACTCGGAAATACTCCGTTCCCGGGTGTCTCCGAACCTTTCTGAAGGTTTCCGAGATCATCCGAGCTGTCCTTGAGTATTTTCCGAGGCTCTCCGGCGCCCCCCACCTCTGGCCACATGCGGTATTGCATGCCATAGAAGTCAATGCAGAACGAATTATCTTCGTTTCCATTGACTTCTATGGGAAAACTCGCTTTGATATGCGAGTGCTTTGGATTACAAGCATTCTCCTGGAACGGATTATGCTCGTAATCCAAGGCTCCACTATATATATATATATATATATATATATATATATATATATATATATATATAATGTGGTTCTGCACTTCCGCATAGGGAGCATGCCACTCCTGCTGTGCTTAGTCACAGCAGAAACCGATCAGCGGGTGCCAGCCAATGGATGACCATCGGCACCCACTGATTGTCGAGGAGAGACACAGTAAACAATGCAGAGCTCCGTCCTGTGGGCACAGATGTGGTGGATTTTGTTCCCCTGCAAAGCCGGGAATAAAATCCTCCATATCGCTTAGTAAAAACACCTCACATAAGCACTGGCCAGGCACACTTTTAACCCTTTGATCACCCTGGATGTAAGCCCTTTCCCAGCCAGTGTCATTAGTACAGTGGCAGTGCATATTTTTAACACTGATCAAGTGTAAAAAGTGTCAGTTAGTGCCAAATTGACCGCCGCAATATCACAATCACGCTATAAGTTGCTGATCGCCGCCATTACTAGTATGAAATAAATAAAAATTATATAAAAATATACGGTAGTGTCGTTTGTAGACGCTATAACTTTTGCACAAACCAATCAATATACTTATTGGGATTTTTTTTCGAAAAATATGTAGCAAAATACACATTGGCCTAAATTTATGAAGATTTTTTAAATGTTTGTATTGGATATGTTTTAAAGCAGAAAGTAAAAAATATTGTTTTTTTTTTCTTCAAAATTGACAGTCTTTTTTGTTTATAACGCAAAAAAAAAAAAAAAAAAGAACTGCAGTGATTAAATACCACAAAAAAGATCTATTGGTGGGAAAAACATTCATTTATGTACAGTGTTGATATATGGAAAAAACTACTTGCTATGAAAAAGTTAAAGTACCTTCTTCCTAGAGGCAACATGGACTCTCATGGTACAGTATGAATTTACAAAGCCAGTTTATAAAAATATATACATTTATTTTACAAAATGATACAAGATAAAAACAGTAGTGCTCAACATGTTTCGTGGTTACCCCCTTCTTCAGGAGTATAAGTCTGAAACAGGTTGAGTGAACAACAGAGATTAGTCTCTGCATATTTCAGTGCGCAATCAACATCTACATCTAATCTTCATTTGTGTGTCAGATAAGTGGATGTTCTACCTATAGCAGCATCCAATGTCTAGGATCTATGGCCCGGATTCTCAGAGGACTTACAACGGCGCAGCGCCATGTACGCCGACGTAAGTCCTAATCCGAGCCGTCGTATCTATGCGACTGATTCTTAGAATCAGTTACGCATAGATAACCATTAGATCCGACAGGCGTAAGGCTCTTACGCCGTCGGATCTAAAATGCAATTTTTTTTTGTCCGCTAGGTGTCGCCTCCGTCGTTTTCCCCGTCGAGTATGCAAATTAGCTAGATACGCAAATTCCCGAACGTACGCGCGGCCGACGCAGTGAAGTTACGACGTTTACGTTAGGCTTGTCGCGGCGTAAAGTTGCCCCTGCTATATGAGGCGCAATCAATGTTAAGTATGGCCGTCGTTCCCGCGACCAAATTTAAAAATTTACGTTGTTTGCGTAAGTCGTCCGTGAATGGGGCTGGACGCCATTTACGTTTACGTCGAAACCAATGACGTCTTTGCGACGTCATTTGGAGCAATGAACCCTGGGATATTTATCGGACGGCGCGGGAATGCGCTTAATTTAAATGCGATACGCCCCCTACCCGCCTAATTTGAATTAGGCGGGCTTGCGCCGGGTGATTTACGCTACGCCGCCGCATTTTTACAGGCAAGTGCTTTGTGAATAAAGCAATTGCCTGTAAAACTTGCGGCGGCGTAACGTAAATGACATACGTTACGCCGCAGAGATACGCCAGATCTACGAGAATCTGGCCCTATGTATTTAAAAGCTGTTTTTATCTTGTATCATTTTGTAAAATAAATGTATATATTTTTGTAAACTGGCTTTGTAAATTCATACTGTACCATGAGAGTCCATGTTGCCTCCACAATATCCAAATTCTATGTTCAGTGTTGCATGACTGCGCAATTGTCACAGGAGGGGAATTTTTTGGAAGGGTTGAGGGGATTATTGCGGTGCGAAGAAGGAAACCAGACAAAGTATGTATATATATATATATAAAAATATATCAAAAGGTTTATTCAATTTTTACAGAATATAATAATTATTATATTCTGTAAAAATTGAATAAACCTTTTGATATATTTTTATATATATATATATATATATATACATACTTTGTCTGGTTTCCTTCTTCGCACCGCAATAATCCCCTCAACCCTTCCAAAAAATTCCCCTCCTTTGAATCTATTTTGGGATGAGGTGCTATATCTTCTTTAGGACTCTCGATCACATACCCCCAATCTACCTGCGCAATTGTCAGTTAAAGTAGGGCAGTGCCGTATAGCAAAAAAATGGCCTGGTCATAAAGGCGGTAAATCTTTCGGGGGTCAAGTGATATTAAAAAAAAGCAACCCTAAAGCAGACCTTCACTCCTCCCTTATCAATATAAACCACAGGGTGTTTTTTTTTTTATTTTATTTTATCTGGCCCTGCTCCCCTCTAACCATTCTCACTTAGCAAGAAATATGTGTCCCTTTTCCTGCAGCCTCCTGGGATATCCTCACCACATATTCTAGGAGGCTGCAAAATAGGGTTACATGGTAGAAATGGGCAGAGTTGGTGCACACCATTGTGGGCCAGCTGCCTGAACCTAAAAGAGGCAGCTGGCTCACAATGACTAAGAAGGACCAAGCTGGCCGCACGTTACCCGGGCTGTAAAATCTGAACAGCATCAAGTATCATTGTAATGTGCTCCTTAAAAACAACCACACCATCTTTTTCCAGAGAAGCCTGTATTTCTCCTGAGGTTACCTGTGGGTTTTTGTTTGTATACCGAACAGTTCCTGTGGCAGTTGTGGCTTAAAACTTTCTTGCTCTATCTGACCATGGCATGGTATCAAGAGATCCCCAAATGTTCCACTTCTTATTAAATGATTGAACAGTAGTGACAGGCATATTCAAGGCTTTGGATATCTTTTTAATATATAAGGTAAAGTTTCATTACCTTGTTACGCAGGTCTTTTGACTGTTCTTTTCTACCTCGTCATGGCTCAGTGTCTAGCCTGCATCCATGTGAGAGCGAACAAATTCATTGACTATTTATACACAGACACTAATTGTGATTTAAAAAGCAACAAATGTGGGAAATTAACCTTTTAATTGCCATTGTAACCTGTGTGTGTCACCTTCTGTGTCTGTACCAAGGCCAAACATTCCAGGGTATGTAAAATTTTGATCAGAGCCATTTGGGGGATTTCTGTTATTATGATTTGAAAAGGATCCAAAAAACTATGTGATAATAAATGGCTTCATGTGATTCCGATCCTTAAAGGGGTTGTAAAGGTAAAAAAAAAATCCCCTAAATAGTTTCCTTTACCTTAGTGTAGTCCTCCTTCAATTACCTCATCCTTCCATTTTGCTTTTAAATGTCCTTATTTCTTCTGAAAAATCCTCACTTCCTGTTCTTCTGTAACTACACACAGTAATGCGAGGCTTTCTCCCTGGTGTGGAGTGTCGTGCTCGCCCCCTCCCTTGAGGGGGCGAGCAGGAGAGTCAGGACGCCCACTAACACACAGCTTCTTTCTCTATCTGCAATGTAGAGAGTGTCCTGACTCTTCTGCTCGTCCCCTCCCCCCTCAAGGGGAGAGGGGACGACACTCCACACCAGGGAGAAAGCCTTGCATTACTGTGTGGAGTAACAGACAGAAGAACAGGAAGTGAGGATTTCTCAGAAGAAATAAGGACATTTAAAAGCAAAATTGAAGGATGAGGTAAGTGAAGGAGGACTGCACTAAGGTAAAGGAAGCTATTTAGGTGTTTTTTTTTATACCTTTACAACCCTTTTAAATAAAAGACAGTTTTTTGTCATGATCAGTCATATTTTCAATATCAATGCCAAAATTTCCCAATTTCTGCCAGGGTATGCAAACATTTGCACACTACTGTATACATATTTTAAAACCAACTTAACATCAAAGAATTTAGTTCTGTTGCCCCTCCTTGAATAGTATTGTAATTTCACTAACCAATTTTACTATACTGAGGTGTAACACCGGTCAGCACGTTGTCACTGATGTTATGCATGGATATAACTTTACCAAATATTTGTTTCATTTACAGGACAATTTCTGCTAAAACCCACCACCAGGCCGTGAACTTCAATATATTTGAAGGTATGGTCTGCCACGGAGTACCTCTGGTGACTATCGCCGGCGGGAGAGTAGTGTACGAGAATGGCATCTTGAACGCCGTCCAGGGCCATGGCAAATACATTCCACGCAAACCGTTTCCTGACTATGTCTACAGCCGTGTCTTACAAAGAGATGGTGTAAGTCAGCAGAAAATGATTTCTTTTACTCTGCAAGTTGCTTTTAAATCCAGCTAAAGAAAACTTTAGTTACTAATCAGGTTGAGGGATTTTCCATTACCATTAGGAGTCCAGGAATCCACTACAATAATGTGACTGTTACAGTTTGTCCAAAGTGCAGCTATAAATCGGAATACGAATATGACTTGCCAAAAAAGATCTTACGTATCCCCAAAAAAATAGCTATTAAGTCTTAGCTCCACCTACTATGAAACTAAATTTATTCTGACAGCACAATGTTTTTCACTGAATGGCAATAGAGTTTAGCATTCTGTATATTCTTTCAGTCTTTCTATGGCGGCGGGGGGGTTTATTCCAGTCTCACTGAAATAGGATTATATGGCGTAGGCAGGAAAGACATGGTTTGTTTATTATTAGTCTATTATTCTTAATCTATTATTCTTTTTATAGTTGTCCATATTTTGCAGTGATAACCTTGCATCCATCATCTTTCTCTTCCTTCACTCTCTTGGGTTCCAAATTCTATCCAATGACTTAATTTCCTCTGTCTTCTTTCCTCCTTCTCTGAGCCTACGCCTTCTCTTTTCCTCCTCTCCTCCTTCTTTTCTTCATCTCCTCCTTTCCTCCTTCTTCTTCTTTCCTCCCTCTCCTTCTCCTTTCCTCTCATATGTCCCCCTTCCTCCACCTACTCCTGCTCGTTTCCTCTTTCTTCTTTCCTCATTCGCTTTCTCCTTTCCTTCTTATGCTTCTCATTTCCTCCTTATCCTTCTCATTTCCTCCTTCCTCTCCTTTCCCCCTGTATCCTTTCCTCCTTATCCTTCCCATTTCCTCCTTATCCATCTCATTTCCTCCTTCTTCTCCTTTCCCCCCTTATCCTTTCACCCTCATCCTTCTCATTTCCTCCTTCTTCTCCTTTCTCCCCTAATCCTTTCCTCCTTATCCTTCCCATTTCCTCCTTATCCATCTCATTTCCTCCTTCTTCTCCTTTCCCCCCTTATTCTTTCCCCCTCATCCTTCTCATTTCCTCCTTCTTCTCCTTTCTCCCCTAATCCTTTCTTCCTTATCCTTCACATTTCCTCCTTATCCTTCTCATTTCCTCCTTCTTCTCCTTTCCCATGTATCCTTTCCTCCTTATCCATCTCATTTCCTCCTTCTTCTCCTTCCCCCCCTTATCCTTTCCTCCTCATCCTTCTCATTTCCTCCTTCTTATCCTTTCTCCCCGTATCCTTTCCTCCTTTTCCTTCCCATTTCCTCCTTATCCTTCTAATTTCCTCCTTCTTCTCCTTTCCCCCTCATCCTTTCCCCCTCATTTCCTCCTTCTTCTCCTTTCCCCCGTATCCTTTCCTCCTTATCCTTCTCATTTCCTCCTTCTTCTTTACTCCTTATTTCCTCCTTCTCCTTTCCTCCTTATTCTTCTCCTTTCTTCCTTCTTCTTCTTCTTATTTTCTCCTGATCTTTCTCTGTTTCTCCTTCTTCCCATTCTCCCCTGCTCTTTCTCCTCTGCTTCATCTCTTTCCCCTCTTTCTTTTCTCCCCTTTCTCCTCTCCTTTGTCTCTTTTCCTCCTTCTCATCTCCTCCTTTCATTACTCCTTCTCCTTTCTAAGTACTTCCTTCTTCTTACTTCCATTTTTCATATCTAGCCCCTCCTTCCTTCTCCCTCCCTTCCATCTCTTTTTTTTATTCTTCTTTCTTTCTTTCCCTCCCTTCCTTCCTTCATTTCTGCCTTTCTTTCCTTTCTTTCTTTCTTCTTCCCTTTCCTGCCTAGGATGTCAATTTGTACTTCTATCCTTCCCTTAACCATTGTGGGTAGCAATTTCTATCCATTTCCTTCCTTCCTGGTCTCGGATGTCATATTTTACTTCTTACCTTCCCTTAACCATCATTGGTAGCAATTCCTATCCATTTCCTTCCTTCCTTCCTTGGTAATTATTTGTAATTATTGCCGTCTTTTAGAATACAGTTAGTACACACATTATATACAGTCATACATTATGTGTAAGTGCAGTAAACCATCTGTCATCTCTCGGAAGTGAAAAGGGACCACTGGATGTGTGCCATGATTTTTTGTTTGCCTATTTATTTTGAAATAAAAATAGATGTAAAGAAATGTTGGCACTGAACCCATGGAGCAGGTTTTCATTAACCACTTCCTTACTGGGCACTTAAACCCCCTTCCTGCCAAGAGGACTTTTTGCGATTCGGCACTGCGTCGCTTTAACTGACAATTGCGCGGTCGTGCGACATGGCTCCCAAACAAAATTGACGTCCTTTTTTTCTTACAAATAGAGCTTTCTTTTGGTGGTATTTGATCACCTCTGCGGTTTTTATTTTTTGCGCTATAAACAAAAATAGAGCGACAATTTTGAAAAAAATATATATTTTTTACTTGTTGCTATAATAAATAGCTCAATTTTTTTTAAAAAATATTTTTTTTATCCTCAGTCTAGGCCGATACGTATTCTACATATTTTTAGTAAAAAAAAAAAAAAATCGCAATAAGCGATTGGTTTGCGCAAAAGTTATAGCGCCTACAAAATAAGAGACAGAATTATTATTTTTTATTATTTTTTTTTTACTAGTAATGGCGGCGATCTGCGATTTTTATTGCGACTGCGACATTATGGCGGACACATCAGACACTTTTGACACATTTTTGGCACCATTCACATTTATACTGCGATCAGTGCTATAAATATGCACTAATTACTGTATAAATGTGACTGGCAGGGAAGGGGTGAACACTAGGGGGTGAGGAAGGGGTTAAATGTATTCCCTATATAGTGTTCTAACTGTGGGGGAAGGGGGGTGACTGGGGGAGGTGACCGATCTGTGTCCCTATGTACAAGAGACACAGATCCGTCTCCTCTCTCCCTGACAGCACCGCTGTCTGTGAGAGCCGGCAATGAGAAATGATCTCATATGTAAACATATGAGATCATCTCTCATTGGCCGCACAGATCGCCTAGCAAACGGCCACTCCGATTGGCCGTTCACGGCGATCTGTGATTGGCTGTGTCCAAGGGACACAGAAGTTCCCCGCTGCGCGCTCGGGAGCGTGCGTGGGAAACGCGGAAAGGGGCGGACGTGAAAACACGGCGCCCCAGAGAAGTAGAACCACCCTGCGGCCGTATATAGTCGTACGGCCGTCGGGAAGTGGTTAAAGGGGTTGTAAAGATTTGTTTTTTATTTTCTAAATAGGTTCCTTTAAGCTAGTGCATTGTTGGTTAACTTAACTTTTCCTTCGATTTCCCTTCTACATGTTTTTTTTCTTTGTTTTATTTGTCTGATTTTCTTACTTCGTGTTCCTCCTCAGTAAGCTTTTGTGGCTGACTAACCCCCAGCCAGAACAGCTCGGATGATGGGGGCAAGCTTACTGAGGAGAAACAGGAAGTGAGAAATTCAGACAAAGAAAAAAAACATTTAGAAGGGAAATTGAAGGAAAAGGTAAGTGAACCAACAATGCACTAGCTTAAAGGAACCTATTTAGAAAATTAAAAACAAACCTTTACAACTTTTAATGTCCTCATCCGTGTTTGTGACTGCAGAGAAATGCAGCGTGTATTTAGCATGTATCTGTATAATGAAAGAGAGAATTGTCATCTCATCACATCAGTAATGACAATATGTTTGTACAGGTAGATCAGCCACTTCCCGTACACAGACAGCCTTATGAAGGAGAGGTCATCCAACTGAAGTGAATACGGATCCATCAACAGCCGGTAATATTACCTCTGGACCTGCAGATATCCATTCTATGCTGCAGACAGGAGGGGAAAGTTAGGGAGTTGAGAAATTATTAAAGTGTATGTCAAGATGAAATCTGGTTTCTAGTTTTGGATTGAGTGGGGAAGGATCACCAGACCAGGACACAAAATTATAAATCTGGCGGGACTCTAGCCTTCCGCTAATTTACTAAAGAAAAGCATTTTTATTTCTGTCAGCCTTGCTGTTGGAAATTTCCCCTCATGTCTTGTCTGGTAAAACATTAGCAGCGAACATTGCTGTCTGTGCCCCCATTTGGTAGATTCACCCTCTCTATTTGTCCTGTTTTCATCAAGAGTTAAAGGGTCACTAAAGGAATTTTTTTTTTTTAGCTAAATAGCTTCCTTTACCTTACTGCAGTACTGGTTTCATGTCCTCATTGCTCGTTTTTGCTCTGATGTTGCTGTAATTCTTCTCTGTTCTGAACACTTCCTGGTTGTCTGTTTCCTGATGACCACAGTACTGGGAGATTCTAGTTTAATTTTTCAAACCATCACTGCTCTATGGCTCTGTCTAGCACAGAGGCAGGATAACATGCAAAAACGAAACTAGATGCTAAAACGAAACTAGATGCTAAAACGAAACTAGAGGCACATTATATGATTGATTTTTATCTATTTTTAATCAATTTTAAAAGGAATCAGTTAACTATTATGTCTCTATACCCTGTAAACAGTCATTTCAGCAAAAAAAAGTTTTCCTTTACAACTCCTTTAAGCCTCGTACACGGTACGATTGTTGGCCAACCGAGCGTCTGATTTTTGTCAAAAGGGCGTGTGCCAGGATCTTGTCTTGCATACCAATGGTACACAATTGTCCTGCCACAAACACGAACGTAGTGATGTACTACAAAGAATTTCAGCTCTTGAGTGCCACTCTTTGGGCTCCTTCTGCTAATTTCGTGTTTGGTGAGCACTGATTCCAAGCATGCGTGTTTGCACTTCGACTTTTGTGTGACGGATTTGTGTACTGACCATACGAAATTCAGACGTGGAGCCGTTGTCTGCCGAAAATTTACTAGCCTGTCATCCAATATTTGTTGGCTGAAAATTGGACAACAAGTGTCAAAAGGACCGTACTAACAGTAAGAATTTAGGACAACAGTCTGTCAACAGACAATCCCCTTCCAACAATCGTACCGTGTGTACGAGGCTTTAGGGTCAATCTGCACATGTTCAGTTTGGTGTGTATTCTTCTTTTTTTTTTTGGGAGAGTGTATGTGATCAGCACAGGGCCAATCAGTACTGTGCAGACAGAGGGTCAGGGGTCATGCAGCCTTATAGGACAGTCAGAGTAGAATGAAAACTCCTCCTACAAGCTTTAACCAGTGCTCGGACAGAGACTGCTAGAAGTCATAAGACTGCTATATACTGCTGATGAGGAAAGGTATTTAGCAGTTTATATTTACTAAGATAATTGCATTTCCATGTTCTGTGTACTGTGGGAGACCAGATATAGTGAATGCAGGGTCCTGGGTTTAGGAACACTTTAAGCCAAATTCAATTGTCTGTATATACAAGCGTTATGATCTCCTGGGTAAACTATTTCACTTTTACATTATTTCTTTTATTGACAGATCAATGCGTTCAGAAGACCAAGGCCGAGACTATTAGAAAATGATACGTCTATTTTTTCTATGGTATTTCTATAATGTCTGCAGTGTAGTACATTGTACAACTGTGCAGAGTTGGCAGCATCAATGTTGTAAAGCCAAGAAACAGTTTATGCTGATTAATACTACAGGCATACCCCGCTTTAAGTACACTCACTTTACATACACTCGCAAGTAAGGACATACCCGTGAGTGTATGTAAAGTGCCTTACAAGTACTGTACAGACATTTTGCAGTTGCAGTAGAAGGAGCTGAAGCTCAGAGAGCATTGCCCACCCTGTTCCAGTGTGCCCCTGACACCTCCACTACAGCCCCTGAGACCTTAACTACAGCTGTTAACCCCCCCACTACACCCTATAAGTGAAAAAAGGTATTGTTTCACTTTAAGTACATTTTCGTTTTACATACATGCTCTGGTCCCATTGTGTACTTAAAAGTGGGGTATGCCTGTATATATCAACCACCTGCAAAACGGAGATACCATCAAGAGAAGCGTCCAACAAAAACTTTATCTACTTTATTTAATTTTTTTTATATGTATATATATATATATATATATATATATATATATATATATGGGTTAGAACCTTTGGCTGGCCATACACTATACAATTTTCTTGTTCAACTTTCCTTTAGATTTACCAAAACCATGAGGTCAAACCTAAACCCTTTCAGTTGAAGGTAAATCTAAAGGAAATTGTATAGTGTATGGCCAGCCTATAGCCTCGTACGCGCGATTGCATTTCCGTGTAATTTTGTCCGAAGGGCGTTGGCCGGGAACTTTTTCAGCCAACATTCACGAAACTAGGTGGTTTTTCTGCTCTTTAGCTCCACCCTTTGGGCAACTTCTGCTAATGTTGTCTGCTGGTTAACATGTGTTCGGAAAATGCGTGTTTGTACTTTGGATTTTAGTCTGAGGGGTTTGTGTACACACGATTGGATAATCTGACGGAACACATTTGTTGTCGGACAATTTGAGAGCATGACCATCCAACATTTGTTGTCGAAAATTCCAACAACAATTGTCCGAAGGAGCGCACAGACGGTCGGATTATTAAAACACGTCCATCACACAATTGTTGTCGGAATATCCGATCGTGGGTATGGGCCTTTAAACAGGGGTCTCAAACTGGTGGCCTTCCAGCTGTTGCGAAACTACAAGCCCCGTGAGGCATTGCAATGCTGACCGTTACAAGCATGACTCCCACAGGCAGAGGAAACAGCTGGAGACCCCTGCTCTAAAACATATCTTTCATTGATATAAAATACATATACAGTACATACATAGATCTTGTTTAAAGGATGCATGAGACAGTATTTATCGCTGTGACAGTTTGACAGACAAAGCTTTATTTTGGTGGTATTTAATAATTGCTGTTTTTTTTAGGTAAAGGAAACAATTATTATTATTATTACAATTCTCTTACAAGACATATCAAATACAAATGCCAGGAGATCATGAAAATTCTCCTCTTCTGGGGTCCCTCAGTGGAGCTCCTGGCTCCTCCTCTTCTCGAGTGCCCCGTTGAAGAGCCACTTTCCCTGGGGGCACTCGTGCAGGCACGCTCCCACATCATTGGATTTGATTGACAGCAGTGGGAGCCAATGGCTGTGCTGCTATCAATCTATCCAATCAGGACCCAAGACACTGACTGGAGCTGGTGTGTTCCTCCCCAATCGCTGGAAAAACCGGGTTCAGGTAAGTAAAGGGGGGGGGGTTCTGGGGGGCTGCTGCATCACAGGAGGTTTTTTACCTTAATGCATAGAATGCATTAAGGTGAAAAACCCTCAAGGGTTTACAACCCCTTTAAGGTAGTTAAAACATTTAGCTTGGAAATGGCACACTAGATACATTGAAAATACAGTGGAATCTCGGATTGTGGGTCATTTTTTTAAAATCCTGACTCGGTTTGCAAGTGTTGTCTTACAAAATGAGTAGGATTCAAGCCTCTGCGGTGTGCAGTACCGCATTTGGCCAGAGGTGCGGGGGCGCCGGTGACACTCAGAGCGTTCGGAAATACTCGGAAACACGCCTTTCCGAGTGTTTCTGTGTGCAGCCGAGCAATCTCAGAGTATTTACGAGTCTCCCTGGTGCCCCCCACCTCTGGCCACATGCGGTATTGCATGCCATAGAAGTCAATGTGGAACAAATTATTTTGATTTCCATTCACTTCTATGGGGAAACATGCTTTGATATGCTTGTGCTTTGGATTACAAACATTCTCCTGGAACGAATTATGCTCGTAATCCAAGGTTCCACTCTACAGGTCATACACAGAGGGAGAGGTGAAGTGTTAATGTACAGATGTGCAGGATAAAGGGGGTGAGGGGGTAATATACAAGCCGCTCCAGAGACAGCATGGAGGTTGGATATACAGGAGAAGGGGGTGAATAGATTAAAAACAAATTCACAACTGCTGCGTCTGATTTAGAAGTAAGGAATGAATAACTCATCACAGCGATCACAAGGTACAGAGCCCCTTGGATCAACTCTGTACACAGTGGGACAGATGCACAAAAGAATTACGCCGGCGTATCTATTGATACGGCGCGTAATTTAAAATTTCCTGCGTCGTATATTTGTTTTGTATCTACAAAACAAGATACGACTGCATCTCGGATCGGTCCGACAGGCGTACGTCTTAGTACACCGTCGGATCTTAGATGCATTTTTTCCGCCGGGCGCTAGGTTGCGTTTCCGTCGACTTCCGCGTCGAGTATGCAAATTAGCTAGTTACGGCGATCCACGAACGTACGTCCGGCCGGCGCATTTTTTTACGTCGTTTGCGTTCGGCTTTTTCCGGCGTATAGTTACCCCTGCTATTATGAGGCGTACTCAATGTTAAGTATGGCCGTCGTTCCCGCGTCGAATTTTGAATTTTTTACGTTGTTTGCGTAAGTCGTTCGTGAATAGGGATTTGCGTAAAATGACGTCACCGTCGGAAGCATTGGCTTGTTCCGGTTTATTTTCGAGCATGCGCACTGGGATACCCCCACGGACGGCGCATGCGCCGTTCAAAAAAAACTTTGTTTACGTCGGGTCATGACGTATTTACATAAAACACGCCCCCATCACATCCATTTGAATTCCGCGCCCTTACGCCGCCAAAGATACACTACGCCGCCGTAACTTACGGCGCAAATTCTTTGAGGATTCGAAAAAAAAAAGTTACGGCGGCGTAGTGTATCTTAGATACCCTACGCCCGGCGGATTAATGCGCCGTTCTACGTGGATCTGCCCCAGTGTCTGTAAACTCAAGCCCTGTACACATGATCAGTCCATCCGATGAGATGGACTGATCGGTTAGCCGATGAAGCTGACTGATGGTCTGATGTGCCTACACACCATAGGTTAAATAACCGATCGGGTCAGAACGCGGTGACGTAAAACACAACGACGTGCTGAAAAAAACAAAGTTCAATGCTTCCAAGCATGCGTTGACTTGATTCTGAGCATGCGTGGATTTTTAACCGATGCTTTTGCATACTAACCATCGGTTTTGACCTATCGGTTATCAGTCCATCGGTTCAATTTTAAAGCAAGTTCTAAATTTTTTGACCGAAGGTTAACTGACCGATGGGGCCCACACACGATCGGTTTGGACCGATGAAAAGGTTCTTCAGTCCGTTTTCAGCGGTTTTGACCGACCGTGTGTACGCAGCCTAAGCCATACTTTTTGCACTTATCTGCTTTTATTCTGCTTTCGATCATCAAAAGATGGCACCATATACGTCTAATAAACAATAACGTTCACAAAGCCTTAAACCAAGAGGGTAACAGGCACTGTAAATCATCCAGATGCTGTGGAGTGGCGATGGTTCATGTATATGTGGTTATTGGTCATGTGCAAAATGTACTAACTTGATGCAGTCACACAGCAAAATAAATTATTTTAGGTACAGGATACTTCACTTTGCAGATTGCTTTTTGCTTTGCCAGATCTGCCCGATGAAGCGGTGTGAGGTGGTTCAATTTCGGTAGAGGTGGCGGGGACCAGTTATCTCATGCAGAACATGAGTACGTTAATCACAGATCTTTTAACAATATAACTGATGTTACAATGCACAGAGCTTATAAAAGCAAACTAATTCTTTGTGTCTAATTTTATGTTAATGTTCTCTTTCATTTTATAACTCCAATAAACACTATGATATATTAAAGAGTATAAAATGTAAATATGTTTTAGTTTTACAATTGTATGATTCCTTTTCTTATTTAATAATCCTTGATAGTTGTGCAGAATTGTAGAGCAATAAAACTTCGGATTTTCCATGCAAATTGCAGCTTACCATAACTCTACTGGCAATTGTGGGGGTAAGGTGGTAAAACTGTGTGGATGAACTGCATTTTAACCACCTCCCAACCACTCTCCCCTAACCTTTTAAAGTTTTTACCCCCTTCGTGACCAGGGCTTTTTTTTCTATTCAGCACTGTGCTGCTTTAACTGGCAACTGCTCGGTCATGCAGCACTGTATGCAAATTAAATTTATATATATTTTTTACACAAATAGAAGTTTCTTGTAGGGTTGTCCCGATACCGATACTAGTATCGGTATCGGGACCGATACCGAGTATTTGCGGGAGTACTTGTACTCCAGCAAATGCCCCCGATGCCTGGCTGAATACTCCCCCCCCGCCGCCGCTACGCCGCATTCCCCACTGCCGTCACCACTTGGTTAATACGGGCGGGGAACATTACAGCTTTCATTTGAATAGCTGTAGTGTTTCCCGCCGCGCCGCGTATAGACACTCCCCCTTGCTCGGGTGATCTGTCCAATCCCGAGCAAGGGGGAGTGTCTATATGCAGCGCGGCGGGAAACACTACAGCTATTCAAATGAAAGCTGTAATGTTCCCCGCCCGTATTAACCAAGCGGTGGCAGCGGTGCGGCGCAGCAGCATGTAGGTAAGGGGGACATGGCTACATATATGGGGGGGACATGGCTGCATATATGGGGGGACATGGCTGGATATGGGGGGGACATGGCTGGATATGGGGGGGACATGGCTGCATATGGGGGGGGGACATGGCTGCATATGGGTGGACATGGCTGCATATGGGGGGACATGGCTGCATATGGGGGGGACATGGCTGCATATGGGGGGACATGGCTGCATATGGGGGGGACATGGCTGCATATGGGGGGACATGGCTGGATATGGGGGGACATGGCTGCATATGGGGGGGACATGGCTGCATATGGGGGGGACATGGCTGCATATGGGGGGGACATGGCTGCATATGGGGGGGACATGGCTGCATATATGGGGGGGACATGGCTGCATCTGTGGGGGGACATGGCTGCATTTGTGGGGGTACATGGCTGCATTTGGGGACACATTTTAAAAAAAGTATCGGTATTCGGTATCGGCGAGTACTTGAAAAAAAGTATCGGTACTTGTACTCAGTCCTAAAAAAGTGGTATCGGGACAACCCTAGTTTCTTGTGATGGTATTTAATCACCACTGCATTTTTTTTTTTTTTTGCTACATAAAAAATACCCAACATTTGGGGGAAAAAACACTTTTTTTGTGTTTCTGTTCTAAAACTTTACAAACAAATAATTTTTCTTCAAGATTTAGGACAAAGTGGATACTGCTACATTTCTTTGGTAAAAAATAACCCAAACCAGTGTATATTATTTAGTCTGTGTAAAAGTTAAAGGGTCACTAAAGGAAAAAATTTTTTTTGCTGAAATGACTGTTTACAGGGCATAGAGACATAATAGTTAACTGATTCCTTTTAAAAATTATTAAAAATTGATAAAAAAACAATCATATAATGTGCCTGCAGTGTAGTTTCGTTTTTGCTGTTGTTTGCTGGTTCTCTGATGTACAGAGAGCCACTAGAGGGCAGTCAGCCAATAGAGAGCAGTGATACTTTGTCTAAAACTCCTCAGCACCAATCCAGTTTCGTTTTACACACAATAATCACATTAGTGACCACCGTGAGAAATCTCCCAGCACTGTGGTTATCAGGAAACAGGCAACCAGGAAGTGTCCAAAACAGAGAGGATTTACAGCAACATGAAAGCAAAAACGAACAATGAGGACATGAAACCAGGACTGCAGCAAGGTAAAGGAAGCTATTTAGCTAAAAAAAAAAATTCCTTTAGTGACCCTTTAAAGAATCTACAAACTATGGTATACAGTATATATTTGAAAATTATCAATCCTGACGTATCTGCCTATCTCATTTATTGAGGCCCCAAAATTCCTGGTCAGTACAAATACCCCCCTAAATGACCCCTTTTTGGAAAGTAGACAGTCCAAGGTATTTAGTAGGAGGCATGGTGAGTTACATAGTTACATAGTAGGTGAGTTTGAAAAAAGACGTGTCTATCAAATCCAACCTATGTTTGTGATTATATGCAGGGCAGGACTTAGGGTGGTGGGGGCCCCTGGGCTTGAGTCACTTTCGGGCCCTACCCTCTATACATTGCGAAAAATGGGCGTGGTTCATGCAAAATCATGAGCGTGGCTCAAATGGGCATGGCTCGGAAGGGTGTGTGGTTAGAGTCTGAGATGAATGAAGGATGGAGGGAGAAAGAAAGAAAGAAAGAGGGAGAAAGAAAGGAGAGAAAGAGGGAGGGAGGGAGAGAGAAAGAGAGATGGAGGGACAGCAGGCCCAGATCCTACACCACAATAAAAATATGTGTATCTATCTATCTATCTATCTATCTATCTATCTATCTATCTATCTATCTATCTATCTATCTATCTATCTATCGATCTATCGATCTATCAATTCAACTATCCATCTTAAACATATAACAAGCTATTTAACGCCTATTTGCTACCCCCTGCACACCAATGACTCTGCCGCCACTAAAATATCCACAACCAATATTTCTTGGTCCAAAAAGAAACAAAAGGCCCACTTGTGCACTCACCGGAGTCTTTGGGAAAACGAGAGCTAAATAATAAAAATTATTCATTAGTCATTACAGAAATATTCCCTTTTCCCTATGATTCCCATCCTAGTAATTACCATCTGACCGGCCTAATAAAAACCGTGTCAAAACGAAGGTCAACTAACAGCGACAAGTGTTCATTATACAATAATTACATTGTGATTGTGCAGACAGAGCCTTGAAACTAGTTTACCTTTCAACGGCCTCTGGTGTTCTGCCGAATAAGTTCCCCCGGCGGATAAGAAACCCCCTTTCCTGCTCAGGCGCGGCGCACGGCTTGCCGTCTAGTGCTGACTCCGTCTTAGCTCTACATGTTCAGCTATTTTTGGAGGCTCAGTTCAGGTTCGTACTGCGCAAGCACCACGCCTGCGCAGTACAGGGGGGGGGGGGGGGCTTTTCTGCCGAGGGAACTTTTACGGCAGCACAACAGGGAACTTTTTCGGCAGGACACACGGTCAGCGTCACACAGTCAATAGCTCAGGGCGGGTGCTACCTATTTACGTCACGCGTACATTTCGAGTACATTGTGGGGGCCCTACGCAGCTTGCGTAGCAAGCGTATAGGTCGGTACGGCCCTGGGAACGGCACATACAGAGCATGCCGTGACTCAGTGGATGGGAAGCGCATATGCTGGAGAAATAATCAAAGAAAAAAGTAAGGAGACTTTAACAGGCAGGGGCCCCCTATTGGACGGGGCCCATGGGCTTGAGCCCAGTCAAGCCCAATGGTAAGTCCAGCCCTGATTTTATGTCAGTATTACATTGTATATCCCTATATGTTGTGGTCGTTCAGGTGCTTATCTAATAGTTTTTTGAAACTATCGATGCTCCCCGTTGAGACCACCACATGTGGGGATTCCACACCCTTTCCACTCTTACAGTAAAGAACCCTCTATGTAGTTTAAGGTTAAACCTCTTTTCTTCTAATTTTAATGAGTGGCCACATGTCTTGTTAAACTCCCTTTCAGCAAAAAAAATGTATCCCTATTGTGTGGTCACCAGTACGGTATTTGTAAATTGAAATCATATCCCCTCCCAAGCGTTTCTTCTCCAAAAAAATGTATAGCTTTGTTGCCCTTCTTGGTACTCGCTCCATTTCCAGTACATCCTTCCTGAGGACTGGTGCCCAGAACTGGACAGCATACTCTAGGTGTGGCCGGACCAGAGTCTTGTAGAGTGGGAGAATTATCGTTTTATCTCTGGAGTTGATCCCTTTTTTAATTCATGCCAATATTATGTTTTCTTTGTTAGCAGCAGATTGGCATTGCATGCTATTGGTGAGCCTATCATCTACTAGGACCCCCAGGTCCTTTTCCATCCTTGATTCCCCCAGAGGTTCTCCTCCCAGTGTATAGATTGCATCAGTGGCAGCCCGTCCATAGGGGGCGCCCGAGCGCCGCCCCCCCTCCCCCAGTCAGAAGAAATGTTTTTTTATTTAAACCTGTCCCTTTAAGAAAAAAAAATCCAAAAAAGGTCCTTATGTGCACTATGTCCGCGCGCCGGGCACAGTGCTGTAGGAGTAGCGCCACGTCTGTGCAATCACGGGTTTGCAGACGTGGCGCTACATTGGCAGCCAAAATATGCCTTTGTGGCGCTGCCCATCACGCCACTTGATTCCGGCGCGATGGACAGTAGTCATGGCCGGGCAGGTGCATACACTTTCTATGTGCACCCGCCCGTCTCTGTGCTAGTTCCGACGTCACTGGACAAACAGGAAGTGACGTCGGCAATATCGAGCTCAGTGCGCCCGTTCGTGGAACAGGTAAGCTGAGCAATGCCTGCCATGTCTTCCCCTCACCCCAGTTTGTACTACTGTTCTGTGCTAAAAACTTCGGCGGCAGCAGCAACAGCATCGGCGGCCGGCACACCTCCCCACTATGCATGCAATCCACCATCTATGGGACTACAAGTCCCATAGATGGGATACATCCACGGCGCACTGGGATACATCCACATGCGCCGTTCGTTCAAAACGTCAATCACATTTAAATTAGGCGCGCTTACGCCGCCACATTTACGCTACGCCACTGTAACTTAGGACGCAAGTGCTTTATGAATACAGCACTTGCCTCTCTAAGTTGTGGCGGCGTAGCGTAAATACAATATGCTACGCCCGCCCACACTTACGCCGCCCTACGTGAATCTAGGCCATAGTGTCTACAAAATAGGGGATAGTTTTATGGCATTTTTATTAATAATTATTTTTTTACTAGTAATTGGTGGCGATCAGCGATTTTTAACGTGACTGCGACATTATGGCGGACACATCGGACACTTTTGGCCATTTTGGGACCATTGTAATTTTTACAGCAAACAGTGCTATAAAAATGCACTGATTACTGTGAAAATTATACTGGCAGTGAAGGGGTTAACCTGTAGGGGGCACTAAATGGGTTACGTTTTCCCTAATGTGTGTTTCTTACTGTAGAGGGGCATAGCTGGGCGTGTGACATCACTGATCGCGTTTCCTATGACAAGGAATAGACGATCAGTGATAGGCTCACTAGGAAGCACGGGGAGAAGTTGTTCACACTTACCTCTCCCCGTTCTTCAGCTCTGTGACCCGATCGCGGGTAACCAACGGCGATCGGGTCAGCGGGTGCCGCGGTCACGGAGCTGTGCTTCTTAAAGGGGACGTACTTGTACGTACATATGGATAGTCGTGCCATTCTGTCGACGTTTTTAGTTGTGCGGCTGTCCTAAGCGGTTAAATAAAATTTGTTATTTTATTTTAAAAAAATTATGTTTTTACATACTGTCACCAGTGATTGGTGTAGTGTTGATCAGGGATACTGATGACTGGTGACAGTATGTAAAGGAAAAAAAAAAATGTATTCCATTGTTTTAACTTTTTTTTTTTTCTCTAAGATTTTTTTCCTTTTTTTAAGATTTTTTATTTTACATAAACTAATCAGAGTAGTTCAGTGTTACTATAGTGACATTGTACTATTCATCACTGTTATAAGCAATAGTTTTAACTGTCATGAATGACTTTTATTCATGACAGCTTGCTTACTATTGTGATCACAGCATCACACTAGACTATTTTGTTTACATATAATCAAGTGATCATTATGATTGGTCATATCGATCACGTGATACTCCAACTGCTGACATTGATCCATCACGGGATCATGCCGCAGAGCTCCCCAGTGCGCATGTGGGCCACAACGTACCAGTACATGCCTGCCGCTCGCATAAAGTAAATGTACTATGGGTGGGCAGCAAGTGGTTGAAGTAAGACTAAAGGCAAAGGGGCAGATCCACAAAGATATTACGCCGGTCGTATCTCTTGATACGCCGTGTAATTTCAAATTTTGCGCGTCGTATCTTTGTTTTGTATCCTCAAAACAAGATACAACGGCATCTCGGCTAGATCCAACTGGCGTACGTCTTAGTACGCCGTCGGATCTAAGCTGTAATTTTTCGGCGTCCGCTAGGTGGCGTTTCCGTTGAATTCTGCGTCGAGTATGCAAATTAGCTTGTTACGGCGATCCACGAATGTACGTCCGGCCGGCGCATTTTTTTACGTTGTTTGCGTTCGGCTTTTTCCGGCGTATAGTTAAAGCTGCTGTTATGAGGCGTACTCAATGTTAAGTATGGCCGGTGTTCCCGCGTACAATTTTGAATTTTTTACGTTGTTTGCGTAAGTTGTTTGCGTAAGTCGTTTGCGAATAGGGATTTGCGTAGAATGACGTCACCGTCGTGAGCATTGGCTTGTTCCGGGTTAATTTCGAGCATGCGCACTGGGATACCCCCACGGACGGCGCATGCGCAGTTAAAAAAAAAACGTTGTTTACGTCGGGTCACAACGTATTAACATAAAACACGTCCCCATTACATTCATTTAAATTCCGCGCCATTACGCCGCCAAAGATACACTACACCGCCGTAACTTATGGCGCAAATTCTTTGAGGATTCGAGAAAAAATAATAAAGTTACGGCGGCGTAGTGTATCTTAGATACGCTGCGCCCGGCGCAAAACTACGTGGATCTGCCCCAAAATCTTTTTTTCATTTTGGATAGAGTTACCAAAGGGTTTAACCCCTGTTGGGTGTTTTTTTGCCTGTCCCATAGCCAAAACAAGAAGTGAGAGGTAACTAAAGGGGTGCAGACAGCAGCAAAAACCTGAGCATGGTATAAAAGTTGTATATATTTGTGGAGGGGATTCATCATCTGAATGATGCTTCTTTGAATTAGCAGTAAAAACCTGTCTGGTTTTCTAATTCCTCTCTTCTCTGTCCAAAACTAAAATAAATGTTTTGCCCTTTAGTTATACCTCAAAGTGGTTGTAAAGGCAGAGTTTTTTTTTTTTTTTACTACATGCATTCTGTGCAATTTAACCCCCCCCCCCCCATACTCACCTGATGCGGATCTTGATCCAGCAATGTGCATGAGAGCCAAATCTCTGTCACATCTCATCACAGCTAGTGAGGCAGGGATCGGGAGGTGGAAACGAGCCATGCTCTGTGTGTTTTGGGAAAGAGCCTGCAAGAGTGCCCCCATAGCAAGCAGCTTGTTATGATGGACACTCAGCAGGGGGGAGGGGCCAGGAGTGCTGGCAGGGGACCCCAAAAGAGGAGGATTAGGGCTGCTCTGTGCAAAACAGATAGGTATAACATAGTTACATAGTTAATCTGGTTGAAAGAAGAGACAAGTGCATCTAGTTCAACCAATAAAAGGGGAATAAAAATCATACAATCCCATATACACAATCCTATACCCACAGTTGATCCAGAGGAAGGCAAAAAAAAAAACAGCAAAGCATGATCCAATTTTCTCCATTAGGGGAAAAAATCCTCCCTGATCTCCAAAAGGCAGTCGGATTTTCCCTGAATCAACATTATCTATAAATATTAGTATCCAGTTATATTATGTACATTTAGGAAAGAATCCAGGCCTTTTTTAAAGCAATCTACTGAGCTAGACAGAACCAGCTCTTTAGGGAGTCTGTTGTTCCACGTTTTCTCTGCACTTTCTCCAGTTCCCCGATATCCTTCTTAAGAACTGGAGCCCAAAACTGAACTGCATATTCCAGATGAGGTCTTACTAATGATTTGTACAGGAACAAATAATATCTCTCTCTCTGGAGTCCATACCTCTCTTAATACAAGAAAGGACTTTGCTCGCTTTGGAAACCGCAGCTTGGCATTGCATGCCATTATTGAGCTTATGATCAACTAAAACCCCCAGATCCTTCTCCACTACGGATCCCCCCAGTTGTAGTCCCCCTAGCATGTATGATGCATATTCTTACCCCCCAAGTGCATAACTTTACATTTACAGTATCAACATTAAACTTAATTTGTCACATACAGTGCCTTGCGAAAGTATTCGGCCCCTTTGAACTTTGCGACCTTTTGCCACATTTCAGGCTTCAAACATAAAGATATAAAACTGTAATTTTTTTTGAAGAGTCAACAACAAGTGGGACACAATTAATGAAGTGGAATGAAATTTGTTGGATATTTCAAACTTTTTTAACAAATAAAAAACTGAAAAATTGGGCATGCAAAATTATTCAACCCCCTTAAGTTAATACTTTGTAGCGCCACCTTTTTCTGCGATTACAGCTGTAAGTCGCTTGGGGTATGTCTCTATCAGTTTTGCACATCGAGAGACTGAAATTTTTGCCCATTCCTTCTTGCAAAACCGCTCGAGCTCAGTGAGGTTGGATGGAGAGCGTTTGTGAACAGCAGTTTTCAGTTCTTTCCACAGATTCTCAATTGGATTCAGGTCTGGACTTTGACTTGGCCATTCTAACACCTGGATATTTTTATTTGTGAACCATTGCATTGTAGATTTTGCTTTATGTTTTGGGTCATTGTCTTGTTGGAAGACAAATCTCCGTCCCAGTCTCAGGTCTTTTGCAGACTCCATCAGGTTTTCTTCCAGAATGGTCCTGTATTTGGCTCCATCCATCTTCCCATCAATTTTAACCAACTTCCCTGTCCCTGCTGAAGAAAAGCAGGCCCAAACCATGATGCTGCCACCACCATGTTTCACAGTGGGGATGGTGTGTTCAGGGTGATGAGCTGTGTTGCTTTTACGCCAAACATAACGTTTTGCATTGTTGCTAAAAAGTACGATTTTGGTTTCATCTGACCAGAGCACCTTCTTCCACATGTTTGGTGTGTCTCCCAGGTGGCTTGTGGCAAACTTTAAACGACACTTTTTATGGATATCTTTAAGAAATGTCTTTCTTCTTGCCACTCTTCCATAAAGGCCAGATTTGTGCAGTATACAACTGATTGTTGTCTTATGGACAGAGTCTCCCACCTCAGCTGTAGATCTCTGCAGTTCATCCAGAGTAATCATGGGCCTCTTGGCTGCATCTCTGATCAGTCTTCTCCTTGTATGAGCTGAAAGTTTAGAGGGACGGCCAGGTCTTCGTAGATTTGCAGTGGTCTGATACTCCTTCCATTTCAATATTATCGCTTGCACAGTGCTCCTTGGGATGTTTAAAGCTTGGGAAATCTTTTTGTATCCAAATCCAGCTTTAAACTTCTCCACAACAGTATCCCGGACCTGCCTGGTGTGTTCCTTGTTCTTCATGATGCTCTCTGTGCTTTAAACGGACCTCTGAGACTATCACAGTGCAGGTGCATTTATACGGAGACTTGATTACACACAGGTGGATTCTATTTATCATCATTAGTCATTTAGGTCAACATTGGATCATTCAGAGATCCTCACTGAACTTCTGGAGAGAGTTTTCTGCGCTGAAAGTAAAGGGGCTGAATAATTTTGCACGCCCAATTTTTCAGTTTTTTATGTGTTAAAAAAGTTTGAAATATCCAATAAATTTCATTCCACTTCATGATTGTGTCCCACTTGTTGTTGATTCTTCAAAAAAAAATACAGTTTTATATCTTTATGTTTGAAGCCTGAAATGTGGCAAAAGGTCGCAAAGTTCAAGGGGGCCGAATACTTTCGCAAGGCACTGTAGTTGCCCAATTAAACCAATTACATTGAGGTTGTGCACAAAAAAAGGTCTATAAAAACATGAATGAGTGAGTTTGGGGTAGAGGAACTTGACTGGCTTGCACAGAGTCCTGACCTCAACCCTATAGAAAACCTTTGGAATCAATTGGAGCAGAGACTGTGAGCCTGGCCGTCTTGTCCAACATCAGTGCCTGATCTCACGAATGCACTTCTGGAAGAATGGCCAAACATCCCATAGACACACTCCTAAACCTTGTGGACAGTCTTCCAAGAAAAGTTGAAGCTGTTATAGCTGCCAACTGACTAACCCTACGGACTAAGACTGGGATGCCATTAAAGTTCATGTGTGTAAAGGCAGGTGATCCAATACTTTTTGGTAATATACAGTGGGGATCGAAAGTTTGGGCACCCCAGGTAAAAATTTGTATTAATGTGCATAACGAAGCCAAGGAAAGATGGAAAGATCTCCAAAAGGCATCAAATTACAGATTAGACATTCTTATAATATGTCAAAAAAAGTTAGATTTTATTTCCATCATTTACACTTTCAAAATGACAGAAAACAAAAAAAATGGCATCTGCAAAAGTTTGGGCACCCTGCAGAATTTATAGCATGCACTGCCCCCTTTGCAAAGCTGAGACCTGCCAGTGTCATGGATTGTTCTCAATCATCGTCTGGGAAGACCAGGTGATGTCAATCTCAAAGGTTTTAAATGCCCAGACTCATCTGACCTTGTCCCAACAATCAGCACCATGGGTTCTTCTAAGCAGTTGTCTGGAAAACTGAAACTGAAAATAGTTGACGCTCACAAAGCTGGAGAAGGCTATAAGAAGATAGCAAAGCGTTTTCAGATGTCAATATCCTCTGTTCGGAATGTAATTAAGAAATGGCAGTCAGCAGGAACAGTGGAAGTTAAAGCAAGATCTGGAAGACCAAGAAAAATATCAGACAGAACAGCTCGCAGGATTGTGAGAAAAGCAATTCAAAACCCACGTTTGACTGCATGATCCCTCCAGAAAGATCTGGCAGACACTGGAGTTGTGGTACACTATTCCACTATAAAGAGATACTTGTACAAATATGGTCTTCATGGAAGAATCATCAGAAGAAAACCTCTTCTACGTCCTCAACACAAAAATCAGCGTTTGAACTTTGCAAATGAACATATAGACAAGCCTGATGCATTTTGGAAACAAGTTCTGTGGACCGATGAGGTTAAAATAGAACTTTTTGGCCGGAATGAGCAAAGGTACGTTTGGAGAAGAAAGGGCACAGAATTTAATGAAAAGAACCTCTGTCCAACTGTGAAGCATGGGGGTGGATCAATCATGCTTTGGGGTTGTATTGCAGCCAGTGGCACAGGGAACATTTCACGAGTAGAAGGAAAAATGGATTCAATACAATTTCAGCAAATTTTTTATGGTAACTTGATGCCATCTGTGAAAAAGCTGAAGTTAAAGAGAGGATGGCTTCTACAAATGGATAATGATCCTAAACACACCTCAAAATCCACGGGGGATTACATCAAGAGGCGTAAACTGAAGGTTTTGCCATGGCCTTCACAATCTCCTGACCTCAACATAATTGAAAATCTATGGATAGACCTTAAAAGAGCAGTGTGTGACAGACAGCCCAGAAATCTCAGAGAACTGGAAGACTTTTGTAAGGAAGAATGGGCAAAGATACCTCAAACAAAGATTGAAGGACTCTTGGCTGGCTACAAAAAGTGTTTACAAGCTGTGATACTTGCCAAAGGGGGCAGTACAAGATATTAACTCTGTAGGGTGCCCAAACTTTTGCAGATGCCATTTTTTTGTTTTCTGTAATTTTGAAAGTGTAAATGATGGAAATAAAATCTAACTTTTTTTTTACATATTATAAGAATGTCTAATCTGTGATTTGATGCCTTTTGGAGATTTTTCCATCTTTCCTTGGCTTCGTTATGCACATGAATACAAATTTTTACCTGGGGTGCCCAAACTTTCGATCCCCACTGTAGTGTATATTATGTACAATTAAAAACTAAAAAGAAAAATACGATTTTAAAAACATTAAAATGTGTTGATAACATTTTATTTCTTTTTTTATCTACAATACACCAATTCCATTTTTGTATACATCCTGAATAAAAATAGAATACTTTAGTTCCTCTTTATGTGAGTCAAAGTCCTTGAATTAGTGTGTGCTTGGTTTTACAATAGAGGAAGTGTAGGTGGGTGTGTCTCTGCTTGTGTGGTCGGAAAAACTTCCATTAGTAGCACAGAAACCCTTACACACAGTGGCCCGGATTCAGAAAGAAGATACGACGGCGTATCTCTGAGTCCGGCCATCGTATCTATGCGCCTGATTCATAGAATCAGGTTACGCATAGATATCCTTAAGATCCGACAGGTGTAAGTGACTTACACCGTCGGATCTTAGGCTGCAATTCCAGGCCGGCCGCTAGGTGGCGCTTCCGTATTATATGCAAATGAGGAGTTACGCCGATTCAGAAACGAACGACCGCCCGGCGCTCTTTTTTTACGTCGTTTGCGTTCGGCTTTTTCCGGCGTATAGTTACCCCTGCTATATGAGGCGTAGCTAATGTTAAGTATGGCCGTCGTTCCCGCGCCGAGTTTTAAAATTTTACGTCGTTTGCGTAAGTCATTCGCGAATACGGATGGACGAAATTTACGTTCCCGACGATCCTTGCGACGTCATTTAGAGCAATGCACTCTGGGATTTTTTTGGGACGGCGCATGCGCGGTTCATTTAAATGATACACGCCCCCTACCCGCCGAATTTGAATTCCGCCGGGGGATTTACGATACGCCGCCGCAACTTTACAGGCAAGTGCTTTGTGAATAAAGCACTTGCCTGAAAAACTTGCGGCGGCGTAACGTAAATCAGATCTAAAGATCCGCTCACCTATCTGAATCTAGCCCAGTGACTAACCAAGTTATATGCCATACGGCACAGGGTATGTAAAAATCAATATATACAGTGCCTTGAAAAAGTATTCATACCCCTGACTCAGGGGGGCTAAACACAAATGCACGCCACACTTTTCATATATTTATTTGTAAAATAAATTGAAAACTATTTATCATTTTCCTTCCACTTCACAATTATGTGCCACTTTGTGTTGTTCTATCACATAAAATCCCAATAAAACACATTAACGTTTTGGTTGTAACATGACAAAATGTGGAAAATTTCAAGGGGTATGAATACTTTTTCAAGGCACTGTAGTTAAATAGGCTTAAAGGGGTTGTAAACCGACCTGTTTTTTCACCTTAATGCATTCTATGCATTAAGGTGAAAAAACTTCTGGCAGTCACTGGCCCCCCAGCCCTCCCCCCCCCCCCCGTTTTACTTAACTGAGCCCTGGAATGTTCCACGGCAAGGATGCGCTGTCTCTCTGCCCAGGGTTCTCCCCTCTTTATTGGATAGATTGATAGCAGCGCAGCCATTGGCTCCTACTGCTGTCAATCAAATCCAGAGACGCGAGCGCCGGGGGCGAGGCCGAGTCCTGCATTCGGCGGCTATGGACGCCAAATGCTGGACTCGGGAACGCGCAAACAAGGTAACACCCCTGGAGAGCGCTTCTCCTAGGGGGTTAACTCATGTGGGGAGGAGCCGTGAGAGCCACCGGGGGACCCCAGAAGAGGACGATCAGGGTCACACTGTGAAAAAAGAACTGCAAAGTGGAGATAAGTATAATATTTTGTTAAAGTGGAAGTAAACCCTCCTATCATTTTCAGCCAAGGAAGCGGCCATCTTGACCTCTGTTTAATCTGCAACTGCCATGATGCTGTACATGTGACCTGTTATGAAACCAGCCATTGGATGGTTTGGCAGTTTGGTTGAGAGCACAAACAAATGTGACAGCTAGCATTTCCTGTTTTTGTAACTATGAAATTGAAGGGTTTACTTCCACTTTAAATAAAAAAATGTAACCTTTACAACCACTTTAAAGTGGTATTAAACCCATAAACTGAAACTTATTATACTGCAGCTTACCAATCTTTAAAGCAGAGTTCCGCCCCCCCCCCCCCAGCAAAAAAATAAAAGTTAGCAGCTACACAATATTAGGACACTAAATGGCCCAGCGGCAGGGGGGGGGGGGGGCAGAACTTCTGAGTGATCTCACCGCAGCAAGATCTCTCGTAAGTGGGAATTGGTACCTATCGAAAGGTGCCAAATGTGGTACTGGAGGGGTAGGAGCAAGTTGATAAGTGGAGCTTCCACTTTTAGGTCGAACCTCGCTTTAAATGTTATGGCTGCATTTGTTTTATTTATTTTTTTACTTTTTTTTTTTCTTTATTTTCTTCTTGTGATCCAGCCAGTACAGTAATGCCCTGTACACACGATCAGTTCGTCTGATGAAAACGGTCTGATGGATTTTTCCATCAGTTATCCGATGAAGCTGACTGATGATCAGTCATGCCTACACGCCATCAGTTAAAAAAAACGATCGTGTCAGAACGCGGTGACGTAAAACACAACGACGTGCTGAAAAAAACGAAGTTCAATGCTTCCGAGCATGCGTCGACTTGATTCTGAGCATGCGTGGATTTTTTTAACCGGTGGACGTACCCACAGACGATCGTTTTTTTCTATAGGTTTTTTATCCATCAGATAATTTTAAAACAAGTTCCTAGTTTTTTGACTGATGGATAAAAAACCGATGGGGCCCACACACGATAGGTTAGTCTGATGAAAACGGTCCATCAGACGAACTGATCGTGTGTACGCAGCATGGGCCAGATTCTCAGAAGAGTTACGATGGAGTATCTCAGGAAACACCGTCGTATCTCTGTTTTTTGGCCCGGGTATCTATGCGAGTGATTCCTAGAATCATTTTCGCATAGATACGGCCAAGATCCGACAGGTGTAAGTGACATACACTGTCGGATCTTAAATGTAATTCGCCGCTGGCCGCTAGGTGGCGTTTACGCTCAGGTCTCATTTGACTATGCAAATGAGCCTGATACGCCGATTCCCGAATGAATTTGCTTTGCGTACTCGTCGCTTGCGTCGTTTCCGTAGGCGTAAGGTTACCCCTGCTATATGAGGGGTAACCTTACGCCAGTCCGCCGTATGCCATGTTAAGTATGGCGTCGGGTCCACGTTGTCTTTTCCCGTTGGGTACGTCGTTTTCCTAAGTCGTTCTTGAATACGACTTTACATCAATGACGCACACGTCGGCGTCATTGACGTTTTCCGTCGTGAGCTGGAGCATGCGCACTGGGCTATTTTTCCGCCCGCGCATGTGCAGTTCAATCGACGCGGGGGCGCGCTTAATTTAAATACAAGCCGCCCCCTTTGAATTACGCGGGGATACGCCGGGCCATTTACACTACGCCGCCGCAAACTACGGAGCAAGTGGTTGAAGAATACGGCACTTGCTCCAGTAAGTTGCGGTGGCGTAGTGTAAATGACTTACACTACGCTGGCGCCATATCTACGAGAATCTGGCCCCATAAGTCTATTATTTTTAAACTTCCTTTAGCAGAACAGGCACCTCCTTTAAATATATCAGTTACGAGTATTGAGACAAACCATTTACCTCTGGCAGGGATGCTTACAATGATCAACTTTTATTTATTCATCTTTATCCCAAAAGGAGAAAAACTGATGCTGTAACTGCTTATAAAGTGTTAGTTGAAGTTCAGATTTAATTTGTTAGTCAAGCCCAACAAAACCCGCTACTGCATCTAACATCATTTCTGATTGAGAATGCTGCCGTCCGAAGGTGGCTGCGTTGTCCCTCCCTCCAGAGCGGAGACACCCTGAGACAGGAAGTGTGTTACTGGCCGGATCACATGGTATTTTACACTGAAACCGCTCTAATAGGAATAGTGAAACTCCATTGCAGAAGTGAAGGGGGTGTAGCTGACATTCCCAGATAATATAATAAACCAGCACACGATCATCATCTACTCATAAGCAAAATAACAGTTTGGCTTAAAAACTCTTTTGCAAAACTGTAATATAATTAACCACTTAACCCCCGGACCATATTGCTGGTCAAAGACCAGAGCACTTTTTGCGATTCGGCACTGCGTCGCTTTAACTGACAATTGCGCGGTCGTGCGACGTGGCTCCCAAACAAAATTGGCGTCCTTTTTTTTCACATAAATAGAGCTTTCTTTTGGTGGTATTTGATCACCTCTGCGGTTTTTACTTTTTGCGCTATAAACAAAAATAGAGCGACAATTTTGAAAAAAATGAATGTTTTTTACTTTTTGCTATAATAAATATCCCCCAAAAATATATAAAAAAACTATTTTTTCCTCAGTTTAGGCCGATATGTATTCGTCTACATATTTTTCGTAAAAAAAATCGCAATAAACGTTCATTGATTGGTTTGCGCAAAAGTTATAGCGTTTACAAAATAGGGGGTAGTTTTATGGCATTTTTATTAATATTTTTTTTTTTACTAGTAATGGCGGCGATCAGTGATTCGGTACTGCGACATTATGGCGGACACTTCGGACACTTTTGACACATTTTTGGGACCATTGGCATTTTTATAGCGATCAGTGCTATAAAAATGCATTGGATTACTATAAAGATATCACTGGCAGGAAAGGGGTTAACACTAGGGGGCAGGGAAGGGGTTAAGTATGTTCCCTGTGTGTGTTCTAACTGTAGGGGGGGTGGACTCACTAGGGGAAATGACTAATCGCTGTTCATACATACGTGTGAACAGACGGTCAGGCATTTCTCCCCCTGACAGGACCGGGAGCTGTGTGTTTACACACACAGCTCCCGATCCTCGCTCTGTAACGAGCGATCGTGGGTGCCCGGGGGTGATCACACCCGCCGGGCACGCGCGTCGGGATCAGGGACGAGCGGGGCCGTTTCGCGAGGTGACGTGTATTCTGCTACCTATTTTTGGTAAAAAAAAAATGTTTTTACTAGTAATGGCAGCCATCAGCGAGCATCTATGAAGAAATGTTTTGTATTTGTATAATAGAATGCTGATTGTACTCTTTAGCTGCAAGGATAACTCCTGTCCAAGCACAAGGCTTGCTCACCACTTATGCAATTTACCACAACGCAATGCACATAAAAGCATGTAAAATTCACATAATTGTAACACAAGTAAAAGTAGTAATATGTTGACTCAGGAAACAGAAAAAAAAACACACCCACCCATCAATGCGCACAAAAACCCTTATAAAATGTATCTAAATATGTTTAAATGCACATGAGTTTCATACGTTTTTATGCACATGTGAAAAAGAATTAACATATCCCAGTCTGGCGCATACCTGTACTACATAACTCCCCTTGCTGGAAAAATAAGTTTATTATAAGGACCCGAGGCTATTTTTTTTAAATGCTCTGGAACATTTGATTGATAGCAGTCCACAGTGGCATCCAACATCAAAGACTTGAGTATTGTTTTTGATCAAAGCGGTAGTAGGATCGGCCAAGACATACTGTAATATCAGTGACCACAGCTTTATTTTAAAATACACCACAGTAGATGTATAGCAAAGAGTTAATCTCTCAGTTCATTAGCTGTTCACATAATGTTTCCTTGTTAGAATTGGGAACCAGAAATTAGCCTGTAAAACAGAATACATTTATATATATATATATTTATCAGTAAACATCTTGATAAAAGAGAATGCTCTAAAACTTTTTACAGTACTGAAATTTTACAAGGGAGTGCCTCCTGTGTACTGTGTACTGTGTCCTGTCCATGTGACTTCATCAGTGGAAACTGGAAAAAAAAAACCTACACCCCAAAATGTATAGCAATCCCTGCCATGCATTACTTTTTTCATAGCTTCAGTGGTAAAATTTATTGTAAACTCAGGAAAGACCTTCTACCGAAAATGCAAGATTTATGGCTGTTGTGTTGACCCACTGACTTTCTACAGGCCCAAAGCCCCCAAACTGCATTGAATATTTTATATTAGGTTACTCCAACATATTTTTGGACTCAACAATTGGTATGGTGGTCAGGGCAGGACTTAGGGTGGTGGGGGTCCCTGGGCTTGAGTCACTTTCGGGCCCCCATGGGACATTTTCGCGCCCAAAAAGTGTTTTTTTAAGTGCGCCACTCTGATACTGTTTGTCCGCCATTACATCACTGTCAATGCAGACAGGTTTTCTCAACGGCAGTAAACGAGGCACTACGTAACTGCAAATAACAATAACCAATCAGCAAACCTCAAGATGACTGACATTTAATTTAGCTAATTACATTTTTCATTGCAGAGCAGGGCCCCGGTAAAAATGCTAGACCAATCAACAAACTTTAAATGAAAAATTAAAGAGGAAGTAAACTCGGCACTTCATATCAGGCTTTTCATGCCATGTAATGTGTAACATTATTTACAATATTGCCCAGTCTAATGTATGTAAAAACGATTCTTACTTAGGCCTAGTACACACGAGAGGATTTATCCGCGGATACGGTCCAACGGAGGTCCAACCGATGGAGTGTACTCACCATAGGATCGAAATCCGCGCTGAAATCCCATCGCGATGACGTGTCGCGCCGTCGCCGCGATAATCATTACGACCCATGCGGGGGATCCATTCGGACGGATTGATCCGGTGAGTCTGTACAGACCAGCGGATCAATCCGTTGGGATGGATTCAAGCGGATAGATTTGAAAGCATGTCTTCAAATTTTTATCCGCTTGAAATCCATCCCAGGGGATAAAAATCCGCGGAAACAGATCCGCTGGATTGTACACACCAGGGGATCTATCCGCTGGAGCCGGTCCGCGGATCAATTCCAGCGGATGGATCCTCTCGTGTGTACGGGGCCTTACTGTTTTTTAGTCATTTTTAAAAAAATTACTTCCGGGATTAGGCTGCGCCTGCACCATCTTGTGTATGTATTGTTCTCTGAGTCCCCTGTGAAAATCACTTCCTTCCTTGCTTCCCCTTGCTGAAATCTCACGCATGCACGATTGTATGTTTCCCCACCTCTTTCTTGACCGATGGTACTACGGCAACCAAGCGAGGAAGCTAAGAATGACTGCCAAGTCTCGCGTGTCTGCTAAGCTGTGCAGCTGAGAGCAGAACTCTAATGCCGCGTACACACGATCATTTTTCGGCATGAAAAAAAACGACGTTTAAAAAAATGTAATTTAAAATGATTGTGTGTGGGCTTCACATAATTTTTGGGTTCTGAAAAACGAGAAAAAAAAAATCAAAGATTTTTTAACGACGTTAAATCGTTTTTCGGGTTGTAAAAAATGATCGTGTGTATGCTAAAATGACGTTAAAAACCCACGCATACTCAGAAGCAAGTTATGAGATGGGATCGCTCGCTCTGGTAAAACTAGCATTCGTAATGGAGTAAGCACATTCATCACGCTGTAACAGACAGAAAAGCGCAAATTGTCTTTTACTAACACGGAATCAGCTAAAGCAGCCCCAAGAGTGGCGTCATCCGCATGGAACATCCCCTTTATAGTGCCGTCGTACGTATTGTACGTCACCGGGCTTTGCTAGAGCATTTTTTTAAAACGAGTGTGGGCAACATCATTTTAATGATGAAGTTGGAAAAAACAAAATTTTTTCGAGATGCTGAAAAACAATGTTTTTTTCATGCCGAAAAATGATTATGTGTACGCGGCATCAGACACAGCATAATGTTGAAATGGGAACGGCACACACAGAACGTGCCGTGACTCAGTGGACGGGAAGCACATGTGCTGGAGAAATAATCAAACATTGCAGGACAAAATACAACAAGAAGAAAAAAGTAAGGAACTTTAACAGGTAGGGGGCCCCCTATTGGGTGGGGCCCATGGGATTGAGCCCACTTAAGCCCAATGGTAAGTCTGGCCCTGATGGTGGTTCTATTTCATTTTCCCCTTATACTTTCTATACTGAGTTGACCTGAAACTAGTATGTAAGTCAAAAAATCATTCTAGTCAAAAAAATATATCTGCATACTTGTTTCAATCTCTGACTATTTTATATGTTTTAGTCAAGATTTGTTCTGTCATTTAACAAGTGCTCAAATCCCTGAATACTGTATTAGTTGTATCTTACCTGTGCCAGAATGTTCCTGAGAGTTTGATTTAATTTGCTGGCCAGTGTTTCCTGTGACCTTTCTTCCAGTATCTTCTGATGAAGGTATTGGACTCTCTCAAACTCTTTGGATGGGTAGAAGGAAGCCATCACCAATAATTTCATTTGTATCAGGAAAGTGGAGAATAAACCAAAGAAGACTAGTACTCCGATTAATATGGTCAATGGGATCCACGAGGCAGTAAGGGAGAGCTCTGGTTTTGGGGCACACTGAGGTTCAAATAGTGTAATATTCATGGTGTGTTGTTGTGTGTCAGCCCTTCTTAAATTGAACAAATCTTTGAGGTCCATATGAGTGTGCTTTCAAGACAGAAACAAAAAGGCACAATTTAAGTATATATAATATTTTGCACACTTTATATCAGGGATATGCAATTGGTGGACATCCAGCTGTTGCAGAACGACAAGGCCCATGAGGCATAGCAAGACTCTGACAGCCACAAGCATGACACCCAGAGGCAGAGGCATGATGGGACTTGCAGTTTTGCAACAGCTGGAGGTCCACTTATTGCATATCCCTGCTTTATATCATCGTTAGGACTTGTGTTGATGGGTATTGGGCTAGTCTTGATGGGCAAATACAGTTTGCTTTCGGGTGCATTCCACTTGCATTTGAGATTAGTTTTAGATGCCTCTGAGATAATTGACAGGCACATTTGACCCCCTTTTAAACACCTCCTTTAAGCTGCTTTTGCAATCATCTTTGAATTACTGTATATAAGCACAAAGTCAGTTCTGACACGAACAAAAGCCCATCAACACAGGCCATTAAATTGACTCTTTCCTTTACCAATGCAGGGCAAAAGTAAAAGGGTAAGTTAGCTTCTTCTCTTACCATCAACATTATCTCACCATTCCTTGCTCTCACAATGCTCCATTCAGCTGGTGAGAGGCAAGAGACATAAAGGGCATTTAGAAAAATGGGTAAGCATATGGATAAGCAATAAGTATCTCAAGTCCCCTCTTCCATGGTACACTGCTATGTACCTTGAGACTGGCCCAGAGCTTGGGCAGTCCATATCCCTGTGGGAGCTCAGTTTGTAATCTACAAAGGGCTTTCTTTCCCTAGTCCCAAGACCAAAGAAACATCACTGTTTGAGAAAAGTGTGGCTAGTATTGCTTGCATGATATATTCTATCTACAGTATATATCAGTGATGGTAAACCTTGGTACCCCAGATGTTTTGAGACTACACTTCCCATGATGCTCTGCAGTGTAGTTGAGCATCATGGGAAATCATGGGAAATGTAGTTCCAAAACATCTGGGTTGCCAAGGTTCGCCATCACTGGTATATATCTATTTCTATAGCTTTTTCCAATAGTATAATTCTTATGTAGTATAATATAGAAGTATTTTTACATAGTCAAATACAGTATAGGTCAATCTAATAAGGCTGTGAAAGTATATTGATGATTTGTAGGAACAAGCAAGCAAATACATTTGTAAACTGAACTTAACCAATTGTGTTTTTTTTGTTTGCTTAAAGGGGTGTTCCAGTCATTTTTAATGTTTATTAAAAGTCAGCAGCTACAAAAAGTGTAGCTGCTGGCTTTTAATAAACATAAACTCACCTGCTCCACGTTCCAGCGACGCGCCGACCGGGACTCCGCTCCTCTCCCCCCCTCTCGGCGCGGCGTCTTCATTCTAAGTGTGGGCACTCGGCCGTGACAGCTTGCGGCTTCACGGCCGGGCACCCACTGCCCATGCGCCATCCCATTGGACAGGCGATCGGGAAGTCCCACTCCTCCTGAAGCCCCCACCCCCCAAAAAAATGACATGCCAAATGTGGCATGTAAGGGGGCGAGGAGTGGATTAAGCGGAAGTTCCACTTTTGGGTGGAACTCCGCTTTAAACTTGTTCAAAACAATCTACTGTATCCAGTGTGCAGGCCCTCATAATTGAATTTAGTGACCCTATTGGACCTCAGATACAGTGGGGAAAATAATTATTTGATCCACCTGCAGATTTTGTAAGTTTGACCACTAACAAAGAAATGAAGGGCCTATCATTTTTATTGTAGGTGCATTTTTAAATGATAGAGAGAGAATATCAACCAACAATCGAGAAAAAAACCACATGATACAAATGTACTAAAGGTACGGGCAAAATCCGCCTGCACCTTTAGCAGAGAAACAGCCTCGAAGAATAATGTTTCCCCCTCCATGCTTGACTGTAAGGATGGTGTTCTTAGGGTAATAAGAATAATCTTAGGGTCAGAATTTTTCGTCCTCCAAACATGACGAGTCGAGTTAATGCCAAAGAGCTCAATTTTGGTCTCATCTGTCCACAGCACTTTCTCCTAATCCTTCTCTAAATCATTTACCGTAGATGTTCATTGTCAAACTTCAGACGGGTCTGTACATGTGCCTTTTTGAGGAGGGGAACCTTGCAGGCGCTGCAGCATTTCAATCCATGATGGCGTATTGTTTTACCAATGGTTTGTTTGGTAACTGTGGTCCCAACTGCCTTGAGATCGTTCACAAGCTCCTCCCCTGTAGTTCTGGGCTGGTCCCTCACTTTTCTCATCCATGAGTCGAAATGTTACATGAAGCTCTAGACAGAGGGCGATTGATAGTCATTTTGGATTTCTTCCATTTGCGAAAAATCGCTCCAACAGTTGTCTCCTTCTCACCAAGCTTCTTGCTGATGGTCTTGTAGCCCATTCCAGCACATTCCTGCCCCTGATGTCCTTTGACAGCTCTTTGGTCTTGCCCATGATAGTGGGTTTGAATGGAAGAAAGACATTCTGAGGACAGGTGTCTTTTATACACATAACAAGTTGTCTTTAGGAGCACCTTCTTAAATTGTCAGGAGTCAGGACTAATCTGGGTACCACAGGAGCACATACAGTCTGTGTGGTGGGCAGGCCCGGATTTACTCCCTTTGCCACCCCAAGGCGGTGGTCCTTCAATGCCGCCTACACCTGCGCAGTACAGGGGGGACATTATCCACCGCCAAAACGACATTGAGAACCGGGGGGGGGGGGGTTCTGCTGCCGAAAATTAAATTGAGAGCCATCTCACCTCCTCTTTCCTCTGTTTTCTCTCCTCTGACCATCCGTGACATGACAGGGGGGAACTACGGAAATTAAAGTGAAAGTGTCCTCTCCTCTCAGCCGCAGTGCCGCCCCTGCACCCACTGCCGCCCAGAGGCCTGGCCTTGTTGGCCTTGTCTGGAATCCGGCCTTGGTGGTGGGGCCAGAATTATGGTTGGTAGAGGACCAATTTATAACATTTGTATCATGTGTTTTTTCTGGATTTTTGGTTGATATTCTGGGGTAGATCCACAAAGAAATTACGCCGGCGTAACTATTGATACGCCGGCTTAATTTCAAAATTCCCACATCGTATCTTTGTTTTGAATCCTCAAAACAAGATACGACGGCATCTCGGCTAGATCCGACAGGCGTACGTCTTCGTACGCCATCGGATCTTAGATGCAATTTTTCGGTGGCCGCTAGGTGGCATTTCCTTTGAAATCCGCGTCAAGTATGCAAATTAGCTATTTCCGACGATCCACAAACGTATGACCGGCCGTCGCATTTTTTTACGTCGTTTCTGTTCGGCTTTTTCCGGCGTATAGTTAAAGCTGCTATATGGTGGCGTACTCAATGTTAAGTATGGCCGTCGTTCCCGCCTCGCATTTTGAATTTTTTATGTCGTTTGCGTAAGTCGTCCGTGAATGGGGCTGGATGCCATTTACATTCACAAAGAAAACAATGATGTCCTTGCGACGTCATTTGGAGCAATGCACCCTGGGTTATTTTAGGGACGGCGCATGCGCAGTTCGTTCGGCGCGGGGACGCGCTTCATTTAAACGAAACGCGCCCCCTACCCGCCGAATTTGAATTACGCGCCCTTACGCCGCGAGAGATACACTACGTCGCCGTAACTTACGGCGCAAATTCTTTCAGGATTCAAACCAACAAAAAGTAAGTTACAGCGGCGTAGCGTATCTTAGATACGCTGCGCCCGGCGCAGATGTATGTGGATCTGCCCCTCTGTCTCTATCATTTAAAATACACCCATGATAAAAATTATAGGCCCTTAATTTCTTTGGAAGTGGGTAAACTTACAAAATCTGCAGGGGATCAAAAAAAAATGATTCCCCACTGTACCTCGCTATATTTCCAAACAGATTAACTTATAAATACATTTAGCATAGCATGTTATTATTACACAGTTAATATATTTGGAAAAAGACTTGTGTCCATCAGGTTCAAAGGCAAAACAAAACCCCCTGGGCAAATGTTGGCAATTTTGCCACACATGATGGGGGAAAATCCTTCTGACTCACAAAGGGCAGTCAAATCCATTCCCTGGATCAAAGAATTGCTTATGATTCTTTTAGTAATTATGACTTTAGATATTACTAGTTGCAAAAAAATCATCCAGACCTTATTATTTTGTTTTTACTATGATTTCATCTGCTAAGGCAGGAGCATCCAACCCGTGGCCCAAATCAGCTATGAATGCAACACAAAATTTAACACAAAATCATAAACTTTTTTTTAAAATCTTTTGTAAAGATGCGTTTACACTTAAGCCTTGTACACACGATCGGATATCTGATGGAATCTAATCCGATTGATTTTTTCATCGGATATCTGATGAAGCTGACTTTTATCAGTCTTGCCTACACACCATCGGTTAAAAATCTGATCGTGTCCAATGCAGTGATGTAAATTGATTCTGAGCATGCGTGGATTTCCCCACAGTTTTTTTCTATAGTTTTTTTAACCATAATAAAAATTTAAAACAGGTTCTATTTTTTTTCACCCATGGATAAAAAAACTATGGGGCCCACACACGATCGGTTCGTCCGATGAAAACGGTCCATCGGTCCGTTTTCATCAGACGAACCAATCGTGTGTACAGGGCTTTACGCATGTGGCCTAAGAAACATTTGACAGTGTCTCTTTACTGGACTTTTATACGTTTTATCTTTCCAAAAAAAAACTTTTTGATAAAACTGATCATATGAACAATTATTATAAACAATATATAAAATATAAAAAAAAAGTTATAAAATATATAAAAACAAAAATCCAAATTACTTTTAATTTGATACTTCTGGTGTGAATACTTACAGAAAAGGTCATGGTTATTGGAGCTACAGCCATTTCCAAACTTTTTAGGTGTTTCGTTACAGTAAGAATCAGCCAGTAAAGCATAAAATCTAAAAATGAAATTAAAGTCCAAATCAAAATATTTGTCATTATGGGAAGGAAATACAGAGCCACATTCAGCTTTTGTTTATCTGAGGTTCTTAGGCTGGGAATTTGGATGTACATGTTCTGCTCCTTCCTACTGAGAGGAAGAACACGCAAGGTGTTTTGCTGTTCCTCATCATACAGCACAAATGCCTTTGTAATATACGAGTTATTGGCTTTGTTTAGAATCAGGAATTTTTTAAAAAAGATCCAGGTTCCAACCAGGATGATGGAAATTCCTCCAATGAGAAAAACTATGCGGCCGGCAAATGTCATAATACCGAACACCGAAGAAATACTCGAAGACGCAGTTTGCATCCGTGCTTTTGTTTCATTAAGCATAACATTAAGTTCATGATCCGAAATCCTTATTTCACATTGAAAATCATCAGACAAGGAGACGACATCTGAAAATGGGTTAAAAAATTGTTGTTTTGCATAGACATATATTGAAGATAGCCAATTGGAGTAAAAATCGAAAGGTACAACTTTTAGAGAAACGCGCTTGGCTTCCAGGTTGCAGATGATACTGTCTGCCACAATTTTTAGGTTTCCCAGGATATTTCTTACGTTATTAAAGACAACTATGCTGGTTCCAATGGTGATGAGTACATTTCTGCCTTCTCTCATGCCGCATGCCAAGAGGAACAAGACGCTCATACAACGTGCCGACTTAGAAACGCAGGCAAGAACAAATACCAAAATTCCAAAGGAAAAAGTGATGCTTAAGTTAACCGATCCAACTCCAACCTTTGATAGCACCAAAACCAAAATCAAGAAAGAACTCACTGTTATTCCAAGAAGGAGGCAAAGTAAGCCAAAAACCATTCTGTTCCTCCATCCACATTCTTTGCCTGAGACAAAAATCTTGGCACAGCTGAAAAGCATTGCAACGATTTTGGCAAACATGATCAATCTGAAGGAAAAAAAAAACAAAGAATAGTAAAAAAATAAATAAAAAAAAGGATCCTTGAAGGTTTTACAAAATGGAAAAATTCTTCTTCTGAAGAATCAAGAATTAGAGACAGAAATTAGGAACTTGCATTGATGAGGGCGATTGGAAATCTACTCTATATTGTTTGGGGAATTGTTGGCGAAGCCAAAGTATCATTTTACATCTTTTGCTAAAAGAAAAAAAACAAAAACAGGAAAGGCATGTGGACACAACTGGCCACTACGAACACATGAATCATTGTGAAATTCCCATCTATACATGGTGTATAAGGAAGTGACTTGGCCTTTACAGCTGAACTGAATATAAATATACTGTATACCAGTACTTGTTTTACTCAAATAGAATAGTAGGATGTTTTGTATGCACAAAGAATTAATGATCATATGTCAAAAGCAAAGGATAAATTATGGGGAAAGTAAACAACACTCAAAAATATCCCAAATACTTTATTTTAATAATACAAATATTAAATTAAATCACCCCTTCATGACACAGCCTATTAAAAATTAGACAATTGTCCTCTTCTCCCAGGTAATACCATTCAAAGAAAATGCCAGAGAAGTAACATATCCATTTCATTATAAAAAATAAAAAAAATTCTATATACTGGGCCAGATCCACAAAAGAATTACGCCGGCGTATCTATTGATACGCCGCGTAATTTTAAATTTCCTGCGTCGTATCTTTGTTTTGTATCTACAAAACAAGATCCGACTGCATCTGGGATCGATCCGACAGGCGTACGTCTTAGTACGCCGTCGGATCGTAGATGCATTTTTTCCGCCGGCCGCTAGGTGGCGTTTCAGTCGAATTCCACGTTGAGTATGCAAATTAGCTAGTTACGGCGATCCACGAACGTACGTCCGGCCGGCGCATTTTTTTAAGTTGTTTGCGTTCGGCTTTTTCCGGTGTATAGTTACCCCTGCTATTATGAGGCGTAGCCAATGTTAAGTATGGCCGTCGTTCCTACGTCGAATTTTTAATTTTTTACGTTGTTTGCGTAAGTCGTTCGCGAATAGGGATTTGCGTAGAATGACGTCACTGTCGTAAGCATTGGCTTGTTCCGGTTTAATTTCGAGCATGCGCACTGGGATACCCCCACGGACGGCGCATGCGCCGTTAAAAAAAAACGTTGTTTACGTCGGGTCACGACGTATTTACATAAAACACGCCCCATCACATCCATTTCTTTGAGGATTCGAAAAAAAAAGTAAGTTACGGCGGCGTAGTGTATCTTAGATACGCTACACCCGGCGGAATAATGCGCCGCTGTACGTGAATCTGGGCCACTGTGTATATATATATATATATATATATATATATATATATATATATATATATAGTGCTTGATTGCTACTAATAATATATATATATTTATATATATAGCGCTTGATTGCTACTAGTGACTAACATCCACCATATCACCCTGCTGCCAGACCTCCATCTATCACCTCAGTCAGAGACAACGGACAGTCATTTGTGTTGTTTTGTTTTTGTTTATTTGGGGATATACAGTAACTTGGCTGGGGTAAGGGGAACTATTGGTTCCCGCAATGAAAAGCACTTTATAAATGAAGAAGGAGGGCCTTTCATTCATCCGCCCCTCCTCCATTCATAGAGTGCTTTTAATTGATAATACAGCTTCTATATATAAATGGAGGAGGCGGGTGGAAAGGGCGGGCATAATCTGCACTTTTTACAAGTGACTGTGACAGGTGAAGCTGGCCGTATTAACCCCTACAGCACCACAAGATCTCAGCAGTGGGGGTATCTGGGGGGCATAAAACAGAAGATTTCAAAGAGCTGAGCAGTCATCAGCACAAGGGACACTAGTCATTCATGTGAGTACCATCCCAGATGCTGTCTTCCTATAAACCACTTGTAT